>NW_007731324.1:23876-57877 GCF_000696425.1 Galeopterus variegatus | reverse complement strand
AAAAAAAAAAAAAAAAAAAAAAAAAAAAAAAGCAAATATTTTGTTTCATTTTCCAATTGTTTGTTGCTAGTATATAAAAATAAAATTGAGTTTTGGATATTGACCTTGTGTCCTGTGACCATTCCAAATTTAATTAGTTGTTTGGTGTTTTTTGACAAATTTTTAAAGCTTGCACTGTTAAATTTCTTGAATATTTTACACTTATTCTGACCTCCAGCAAAATGCGTGTAAAAGTAGTGAAAGCAACATCTTTTTATTATTCCAATCTTTGGAGGAAAGTTTTCAGTCTTTTGCTTTTGTGTATGATACTAGCTGCAAGTTTTCTTCAGATGCTCTTTATCTTATTGAGAAATATTTCTTCTAGTTTCATCTTGTGAGAGTTTTTAATATCAATGGATATCATTTTGTTTCAACACCTTTCCTGTGATTATTAAGATGATCACATAATTTTTCTCTTTTTTTAATGTATTAAATTGCATTTATCAAGTTTTAAATGTTAAGCCAAATTTGCATTCCTAAGATAAACCCTCCTTGGTAATAGTGTATTTCCCACTTTTATATTTCTGAAATAAATTTCCTAATATTTTAGGCATATTTTTATCTCAGTTCATGAAGACTATTTGTCATAGTTTTTTTGTAAGGACATTTACTAATTTTGGTATTAAAATTATCTGGACTCAAAAAAAGAGTTGGAATGTGTTTACCCTTTCTCTAGTTTATTAAAGCAATTTGATAAAATTTATACTATATTTTCCTTAAATATGTGAAAAATTTAAACAGTGAAGTCACCTGAGCAGGGGGTTTTCTTTTTGGAAAGCTTTTTAATTGCAATTTCAATTTCTCTTTCAGATAGGAGTATTCAGATTGTCTATTTCTTCTTATGTTAGTTTTAGTAAATTGTGTTTTCAAAGAATCAGTCCATTAAGTATCAAACATGTTACTACAAAATTGTTCAATAGATCCCTTATTATCCCATTAATTTATGTATTATCTGTGCTATTTTATTAATATTCTTAATTAATTGGCTTTGATCTCATTGTGGTTTTTTTTTTTTCCTATTGTTTTCCTGTTTTCTAATTTCATTGATTTCTGCTTTGTCTTTTCTATTTCCTTCCTTTTGCCTCCTTGAACTTAGTTTTTTTATTTTTTATTTTCTAGCATTTAGAGCTATTTAAACTCATATGCATGGCTTTAGATGTATTCTACACATTTGGATATGTTGTGGTTTTATTTTTGTTCAGTTCAAAATACTAATAAATTTTTCTTACCTTTCTTTGACTTTATGTTATTTGATATTCTGTTGCCTAATTTCCAAATATTTATATATATTCTAGATATCCTTTCTGTTGTTATTATTATTATTATTTTATTTGTTTGTTTTTGACTGGTAAGGGGATCGCAACCCTTGGCATGGTGTGGTCTGCACCGTGCTCAGCCAGTGATTGCACTGGCCATCCCTATATAGGATACGAACCCACGGCCTCAGCGCTACCAGCACCACACTGTCCCGATTGAGCCATGGGCCCTTTGATAACGATTTCTAAATTAATTATATTATGCTCAGAGACTGTATTCTGGATGATCTCAAAGTATGTACTTGTTCTTGAGATTTTTGCTGTGGCCCGGTATATGATCTATCTTAGTGAATGTTCAATACGCACTTGAAAAAGAATGTATATTTTTATGTTTTGGGATGCAGTGTTCTGTAAATGTCTATTTGTTCAAATAGACTGAGAATGTTTCTCAAGACTTCTATATTCTTACTAATTTTATGCTCACTTTTTTCTTTTTTGTCTTTTTTCGTGACCGGCAATGGATCTCAACCCTCAGTGTCGCGCCCGTACCGGACCAGGACCGGCAACGGGATCGCAACCCTCGGTGTTGTGCCTGCACCTCGCTCAGCCAGTGAGCGGCTGGTCTGTATGTGGGATCCAAACCCTCGGCGGGAGTGCCGCCGCGCTCCCAAGCGGTGCACTGTAGCAGTGCGCCACCGGGCCGGCCCAATGCTCACTTTTTTCATTAATTACTGAGGCAATAGTATTATACTCTCCAATGACAGTTGTGGATTTCTGTAATGTTCATCTTTAGTTCTGTCAGTTTTTTCTCTATGTATTTTGAAGCGGTTATTATAGGACATGTATATTTAGGAATGTCATGTATTGTTGATATAAATTTACTCTTTTATCATTATAAAATGTCTATTTCTAGAGGTATTCCTTGTACAGAGTCTCCTTAGATATTACTGTGCTATTCCAGCTCTCTTACTGTCAGCATTTGCATGACATTTATTTTTACATAATTTTATTTTTTAAATGAATTTCTTGAAAATTCATTTAAAAATATAATTGTTCCATATTTATTTTTTTATCCAGACTAAGAGCTGGAAGTTTTAATCAATTGATATGCAATTTAATAATAGATATACTTGAGTTTATTGAAATACTTGTACACATAATTATTTATACCTTTAAAATTATTGTCTTCTATTCCACTATATCTGGTATTTCTGGTTCTATTTTTATTATTGATTTTTTTCTACTGGTTATATATCACATTTTCCTGCTTTTTTGCATGTCTAACAATTATTTATTATATATGGTTGAATGTAGCTCCGTGTGCTGCATTATTAAATATTTGGGTTTTATTGTCTTAAAAGAATGCTGAGTTTCGTTTTTACTTGTATTTTTTTCCTGGAAGGCAGTTAATTTACTTGTGAATAAGCTTAATTCTCTTGAGGCTTGCTTTTAACTTTCGTTATGGTGGCTCTTCAGATTATTTCTACTTTTAAGGCATGGACTTTCTGAGACCACTACTTAATGCTCTAAATTTTCACTCTCCACACTGAAAGGTTGGTATTAAACATTACCAGCCTTATGGAATCTCAGGTAGTTATTCAGCTTACAGTTCCATATGCTATTTGTTTTGGTTAAAACAAACTTTTTTTGATAAGTTTTTCCCAGTAGTTTTTCCTTACAAGGCCTTGTGAAGTCTCTCCCTATACATATATAATCTACTATTTAGCAAAATACTCAAAGGGAGCTTTATATAGAATATTGGGACTCCATCTCTACACAGCTCCTTTTTCTTTGGAAAATCTAGCTGGCTAAGTAGTCATGGTCTCCCTTTCTCTCCAGCTCAGAAACACTGTGTACCCTTAAGCCACCCCCTCCGTACATTATGTCTGGAAAGTGAGTCCATGCACAAGGCCAAGGGAATGTTGTGGCTTAACTCATGTGTTTACCTTCTCTCAGAAATCAAAGTTCTGCACTACCCATTTTTCTTGTTCCTCCCAACCTTCATTTTACCTGTCACACAACTTAATTTCACAGATCAATTTTGTAGAAGCATTTTTAATAACACTGCTACCATCACCCTGAATGAGGAAAAATGGAAAGCTTTTCCTTTGAAAAAAGGAACAAGACAAGGAAGCCCACTCTCACCACTACTAGTCAACATGGTATTGGAAGTATTAGCCAGAGCAATCAGACAAAGAAAGAAATAAAGGACATCCAAATAGGAAAAGATGAAGTCAAATTGTTACTGTTTGCAGATGACATGATCCTTTATATAGAAACACCCATAACCTCTATCAAAAAACTCCAAAAGCTAATAAACAAATTCAGCAAAGTTGCAGAATACAAAATCAATACATTAAAATCAGTGGTGTTTTTATACATCAAAAATGATCAAACAGAAAAAGAAATCAATAAAGCAAGTCCATTTCCAATAACTACCAAAAGAATAAAATGCCTACGGATAATTTTAACCAAAGAGGTGAAAGATATCTACAAAAAGAACTATAAAACACTGCTAAAAGAAATTAAAGAGGACACCAAAAGACGGAAAGACATTCCAGGTCCATGGATTGGAACATTGTTAAAATGTCCATACCACCAAGATTCAATGCAATCCCCACCAAAATACCAATGACTTTCTTCACAGAAATTGAAAAAAAAAATCCTAAAATTGAAATAGAACAACAAAAGACCCCGAATAACCAAAGCAACCTGAGTAAAAAAAAAAAAAAAAAAGAAAACTAGAGGCATTATACTTCCTGGCTTCAAACTATACTACAAAGCTATAGCAACCAAAACAGCATGGTACTGTCATAAAAACAGACACATGGATCAATAGAACAGAATAGAGTATCCAGAAATAAACCCAGGTACTTACAGCCAATTTATCTTCAACAAAGACACCATGAACATACATTGCAGAAAAAAACAGCCTGTTCAGTAAATGGTGCTTGAATATCCATGTGTGGAAGACTGAAACTAGATCCCTATACTCATTATACATAAAAACTAACTCAAAATGGATTAAAGACTTAAGTTTAAGACCTGAAACTCTAAAACTCCTAGAAGAAAACATAGGTGAAACACTTTAGGATGTAAGACTGGGCAAACACTTTATGAATAAGACCCCAAAAGCACAAGCAACAAAAGAAACAAACAAATGGGATTATATCAAAGAGAAAGCTTCTGCACAGCAAAGGAAACAATCAGCAAAGTGGAAAGATAACCTACAGAATGGGAGAAAATATTTGCAAACTATACATCTGATATGGGATAAATATCCAGAATATATAAGGAACTCAAACAACTTCACAGTAAAGAAACAAATAATCCAATTAATAAGGGGGCAAAGGAGCTTAATAGACTTTTTTCAAAGAAAGATATACTACTAGCTAACAGGTACATGAAAAAAATTCTCAACATTACTAATCATCAGGGAAACACAAATCAAAACCACATTGAGATATCATCTCACCCCAGCTAGACTGGATATTATCAAAATGACTGAGAATTACAAATGCTGGTGAAGATGTGGAGAAAGGAGAACTCTTCTACACTATTGGTGGGACTGTAAACTAATACAGCCATTATGGAAAACAGTATGGCATTTCCTCAAACAACGACAGATAGAACTGCCATATGATCCAGCAATCCCACTTCTGGGTATATATCCAAAAGAATGGAAATCATCATGTTGAAGTTATGAAAGGGATACCTGCATTGCCATGTTCATCAAAGCTCCATTTACAATAGCCAAGACATGGAAAAAACCTAAAAGTCCATCAGTGGATGACTGGATAAGGAAAATGTTGCATATATACATCATGGAATACTAATCAGTTATAAAAAAAAGAATGAAATTCTGTTCACAGAAACATGGATGAGCTTGGAGAAAATTCTGTTAAGTGAAAAAAGCCAGGCACAGAAAAAGAAATATTCTATGTCCTCGCTCATAAATGGGAGCAAAGAAAGGAAAAAAGAATGATCACAATAAAACATTGAACTTTCAGAAGAATAGGACAGACTTATAGTCACTAGAGGTGGGAAAGGGGGAAGAGGGGTAAAGGAATAATTGGGTAAGGGACACAAGGAATAATTAAGATTTGTAATGATGAACATGCTAACAATATTAATTTGATCATCACATACTGTACACAAGTACTGATAGTCGAATGTGTATCTCATAAATATGTATAATTAATTATGTTTCAATTAAAAAATAAATAAAAAAATTTTAATTTCAGCAATGTAAAAAACAAAGAAAAAATAATAAAATGTCTCTCTAAACAATACTTTTGCCAGCTTTTGAAACAATTTTAATTTTAGATTAATTAAAAATTTTAAAATAAATTACTAAATTATGCCAAAAGGTGCAATGTTAACAAGATCTTATTTTGTGATATAAATTTCAGTGATAAAATGTTAAACAAAATCCAGAGAACAGAAAAAAAAAATTTCCATGTAGTGGTTTTATCTGAGGGGATTTTCTTAAAATTTATGATGAGCATATAGCTTTTCATTGTGTAATAACGATTAATACTTTTCACATATTTGATAAATATTCCTTTGATTCCACTCAATATTTAGTAAAACATACTAAAAATAAGAAGAAAGACATATAAATCATAGTAAGCCAAATTTACATTAGTGAACTGATAATCAATGATTTCAATTAGGTATACTAGCATATATTGGAAGTGGACTGGAGGCAGCAAACTCCCCGCCCAACTCCCCACCACCCAGATAGGTTTTCGAAGCTCTATAGTTCAGCTCTGAAGTATAGTATAATAGAAAAAGCTCTGGTATCTAAACCTCATACTTAACCCTGACTACATCCCTTTAGATGAGTCACATGAGATTTCTAGGTTTCCTGATCTGTAAATCTAAGATGTTAAATTACCTCTTAAATTCAATTCTAGAAAAACAAAGTTGAGCTTGATAACAAAATAAGAAAATACATTATCACAAATATTTGTGGTTAAAAACAAACCATTTGGTAAAAAAAAACATATATATATGGAAAAAATGATGACTATAATGTAGCACAGTAGTTTGTGCTTATGAAGTAACCTATGAATTTTTTTCTTTTTGTTTACAGAATTTTAATAATTGTCCATAAATTTATTATATTAAGAAAAGAACATACTTTAACATGTCTTAATGAGACTTTTTTGAGTGTACTTCTAATAAAGAACTGGACAGGAATGAACAATGATTTTTATAAGATTTGCCAACAAATTTCTTCTTCTCTTTGTTGGCATTTTGGATTCTGTAGAAGTATTCATGAAGATTTTCTGGTTCAAAGTAGGCATAAAAGACCTTCAAGAACTGGTTAGTTTCAGCTATGATAGACAGCATTAGAGATAAACAGGATGTTATGAGAAGAGTGGAATGAAATGCCTGTGCATCCAAATAAGCTTAACTTAATGCCTTGTTAAAATACCCATGTAAAGAGAATATTTGCTCCATCACTGTTAGTCACTGTGGGCATTAGGAAGCTGTTGTCTGTGGCAATGCAGAACAATGAAGCCTACTCAAGGACACCTGAGTGATGGTAGAATGTCAGGGGAAGAAGAATGGATATTTAAGTCATTTGCAGAAACTGGAGCAATATGATCTTTGTGTCCATCTGGGGAAAATTCTATTTTTTCAGCATTGAAGTGGTTCCTACATCCCAGGGGACAGCCATGGTCTTGGGCAGGCAACCATGAGATGTGTCTTAGTCCAGAAGAGAGGCGGTCAGCTGAGCCCTGATATTGGATTTGGAAGATACCTTCAATTGTCAACCCTCTTGCCAATATATTTTTGAGTAAAGTCATGTATTAAAACTCAAGACAATAATTTATTAAAATGATTGCCTTATGAACTGAGACCATTGAGGACCAGGGTATATGGCCAAATTACAATATTGAGATGAACAGCATATATCTTGTGATTAAATAACACCATAGAAATGACATATAGGTTAATCTCTGATTCAATATCAATATGTAGTGATGAAGTAGCAATAACAGAAAAAAACACTTATTTGACTTATTTCATGATAGAAATAGAATACTAGTATTTGTATTGAGCACTGTAAAAGTGACAACCTTTATATAAACTATCTTGATATTTCACCTTCATACCCAGACATTCAAAATAGGCACACATATGCCTATAGATGCACTCTGTTACACTATTTACATGTCCTGTTAACAGGTAGATTTACCTTTATCCTGTCATTCCTGCAGTATGTACTTTAATCTCTGAAGTACATTTCTTCTTTAAATAAAGAATATTTTAGATTTTCGTTTTCAAAATCAGTTCACAGCCTGTTCTATATTTGCCAGGGGGCACTGTGGTTCAATGATAATATTTTTATCCTTCTTATAGCTTGTTAGAATTTAGTTGCTCATGGATATTTATCGTACTCTGCTTTTTTTTTTTTTTTTCCCATTCATGGTAAGAATATCCCTGAGTGAATTTACAGCAGAAAAACACTATCTGCTGATGGCCTGCTTATGACTTGCCAGTTTATTGATGCTAGCCAATAAGAAGCACTTTGGTATTAAGAGTATATATATGTGAAAGTATTCTGTGTAATTCACTGTAAATTACTTAGTGAGTTACTGAAACTTTTTTTTTTTTTACTCTGAAACATAAACAGGCTCTTTGATTAATATAAATACTTAGGAGCATATTGAAGAGTTAGAGGTCTGATTACTTTTTAGCATTCATATGCTAAGAGGCTTTTGTCTTATTGTTAAATAAACTAAACTGTGAGTTTTAAATTATAGTATCCTGATTATAGGCTCAACAAACAATTAACCCAGCTTTTTCCTACCTTCTTACATCAAATACTCCATTGGTATAAAAACAAGGCAAAGATTAAAATAGAACATTGAAAATTACATTTCTGATCTCTACCTTAATACCATTGCTATTTGTCTTGTCTGAAGAGTGTAAGTTAATGCTAATGCAACATTTCAGGATTCTCATATTTTTTTTCCACAAAAAAGTACTGAATTCCTGAGTTGCCATTATTACTTGGGCGACTGGGTGTTCTTTGATTGTGGACTTGGCACTAGATGGGTACCTCTGTAATGCAAAGTATTAGTTTCCAAATTCCGAGCCTTCACTGATGACTATAATTACCATTATGTCTAACTAACTGTACACATCTTAGTTTGCAAGCTAGTCTTGGCCAATAGATATGAAATATTATTCAGTTGAATACTGGGGATTGACCAGGTCAATCTCTAAAGTAGCCTCCTTTAGAGTGCCTGTCTGTTCTAGAAATGAAAATTTCATCTCCCATAATCTCTTACAGTTAGGATTCAGGAGGAATAGATTACTCCAATTAGATATGTTCTTACAAGATTTGGAAGTGAGTTGAAAATATCTGTTGATGTCTTTTGATACATTCATTGTCTAGCAGTTATTTGATTAGATAATGATGTGTAGAAATTGCCTGGTACTTAGCCATGATTATAGCAACACAAACTTGAAGGTAATTTAAGAGTATATTCTTTCAAAATAATCATATTCTTTATGGTGTTTTAATTCACATAAAAAATAACTTTAATAATTTACCCATGGAAGTGCAGATAATGCTATTCTGTGAATCTTATTCTTTCTAAGTCATAAGGCATGAATTCATCAAAGCCATGGTTTACAATTTTAGCTAAGATTATGCAGTCTGTGCATACAGGACCCTGAGTGAATCTAGGGCAGAATGTAATAATTATGATGATTATATTTTAACCTTATGCCTCCAGAGGTAATTTTCCAACCCCAATACCCTTACAAGACATATCTCCTTAAGGTCATAAGGCGTCAAGTTTCACACACAGTATCTGCTAAGGAGTCACCAGAGTCAGCATGTAATATTCCAATATGTGGTCCTCTTCAATTTTTTATTTTTTTTGGTTAAAACTAAAATAATAAAGATATGACTTTGAAAAGAGGAATTGTGTTACTAATACATGTTAGCTAAACATGTTGGGAAGGTTGTATGCACTGTGATGGTGGGTGGGGCAAAGCCGGAAGAAGGAAATTGTGTTGTCTCATTAGTCTCTGTATCCTTTAGACTCCCTAGAGATGATTGCTGCAGTATAAGGATCTTCTAGCCCTACTCCAGTTTTGCAGTGATTAACAACCTTGTCAAAACCCAGTTCATTCATTTCTTATTTACACTAGTACAAACATGACCTGGCCATAGTCATAATCCAATCAGGTTGATTCGATAGATTATTTGTGCACTGAAAACGGAAGTGTTTGCTCTTTATGGGAATCTGACCCAGGGAGAGAAACAGAGTATCACTGAGTAAAGAGGGAAAACTGGATGTGTTTCTTATCAAGAATGACTGGGCATTCATGGCAAATGTGCTTATATGCGAATAACTTGCCAAACTTTTTAGATCACATTGGTAGTTAAGGACTAATCCCATCTTTTCAACTGAAGTAACAATTATGTCTAAATTCAAAATGTTCCATAAAAATGTTATATTATCCTGTTTATAACATAAGATATACAGGATTCAACTTTTGTAGAAAAGAGTTTTGGTGGCCAAAGAGAGAAAATAATTTCAATGTAAGTAGGCACCTGTTTAGAGAAACCAGTTCTCAAAGGAAGGGGAATTCTCTGGCCATCTATGCTTATATATAATCATCCCTGGATGTCCATAGGGGATTGGTTTCAGGACCCCATAGATACCAAAATCTGTAGATACTCAAGTCCCCTATTATGATGGCACAGTATTTGCATATAACCTACATTAATCCTCCCATATATTTAAAATCCTCTCTAGATTACTTATATACCTAATACAAGGTAAATGCTGTGTTAATAGTTGTTATACTGTATTTTATTTTATTTGTACTACTTTTTATTGTCCCCCCCAAATATTTTCAATCCATCATTGGTTGAATCTGGGAATGTGGAACACATGGATATGGAGGGCTGACTGTACTGAGTTAAAAAGCAAATTAGAATCAAAAGTTTGGTCTGTGACTGGCACTAAATTCAATAAATGGATAATTCTGAGTGATTCCACCATTTGACTGAATAGACTTGAGAGCAGGTGACTTTAAATCCTGCCTCTTTTCAGGTAAAATGATGTTGAAAAAACCTGTGTGGCTATGTTTAGCTGAGTCTGAACACACAGTCAAGGCTGTGTTAGTGGGCAAGATCACTTAAAAGACAAATAGTTCAGCTGGTGGAAAAGGTTTCTGTAAGGACAGCCCCAGTCAAAATGCAACTCAATCTAGATTATTTCAGAGCAATCCTACTGGCATGTATTGCTGGGGCATCTTCTCAAGTTGCTAAAGTATTTAAGTAGGACTGGTTACCCAAACATCTTTAGCGGACTCTTTGGTTAGGATTTTGAAATGTAGACAACAGAATCCATTCTATTTTAAGTAGAAAGAAATTTACTGAAGGATAATTTGTGGCTTATAGAATGCTTGGAGGAGTTGGAGATGGGTGGGGTGGTTAGATATAGCCCTGAAAAAGGCAGCCAAGGGAAACACTCAACTGCAAGGCTCTTCTGGTGGAAACCCCAGGGACACTGGCTTATGCCACTTGGCATCTATCACAATAGAAACCAGATGATAAAATCTCTGCCAGGGCTGTTTCTGAAGAACAAAATTCCCCCTTTTATGTGTTTATACAGAATGCCCATCTCCTCCTGTAGACTTAAGTTGTTTTCTCTCTCCTCATTCTCTACTGGAGTTTCTGCCTGGAAGATTCTAGAACCCTGGCTGCAAAGGAGTCTCTCACATTTATGTTTTAGTTTTTCAGGCATTGCCATTTAGGAAGGCATGCTTGAAGGAGGTTGTATGGATACTGAGTAATCCAATCTACCATATCTTCCAGAAAAACTTATTCCATGTCAGCTATTCTGCTTACATAGAATGGTCTAAGTTGGGAAAATGTAATCAAAATGGTCCAAATACTTGAATATTATAAGTAATTTCCAGTGGGAATAAGAACACAGCAATATAAACTGATAAATTATTGTCCATTTTCTGTTGCTATAGCAGAACACCTGAGACTGGGTAATTTATAAAGAACAGAGGTTTATTTTATTTGGCTCCCGATTCTGGGACAGCTGCATTTGGTACAGGCCTCAGGCTGCTTCTACTCATGGCAGAAAGTGGCAGGCAGCCGGTGGGTACAAGCAGATCACATGGCGAGAGGAAGCAAGAGAGAGAGACAAGAGGTGCTAGGGTCCTTTAAACAACCAGCTCTTGTGGGAACTAATAGAGGGAGACTCACTCACTTCCCTCACCCCCCAGGGAGAGCATTAACCCATTCATAAAGGACCCACCCCCGAGATTCAAATGGCTTCCACCACTACCACATTGGGGATCGAATTTCCACATGAGTTCTGGGAGGACAATACATCCAAATTCCATCAGTTATCAAAGCTCAAAAAGACTTATTTGTGAATATTAAAGCTTAATAATTGTCTTTGGGGGTATGGGTTATATTGAATAGATCAAGCTATGTTGAGATGTAGGTACTATTTAAACTGGGCTGTTAAAAATTTTCAGGTTTATAGATATAACAGTGGCTGAAAACATATATAAGCCAAATGTTAAGAAAAAACATGAGATGTAGGGATTACTTTCATTGTTTTCTTTAAAATTACAAATTGCTGAAAAGGTTATTTAAATGCACTATATTAATATTTCTAGTTTTTACCTATTGACAATGTACCATTCTTAACAGTTTTTAAAATTTTTACAATTTTTAATCTTTTCTTTTTGCCTTTTCACTTGTACATTTTGAAAGCTTTATTAAATAAAATAATTGAGAGGCCAATATCTATAAAATCCAACTGAGACATCTGATGAACTATGAAGGAATGCTGAAAAATATGAAGAATGCAACTCCACCCTGGAAAACTACTTAATAGTTTGTGAAAACAATTTTTGGTTTAAGTAAAAAGAATTACATAAAGATGAGTAATGTGCTGATTCTCACTTGATAGTGATTATTTTTTTCCCTTGATGGATACTTCCAGTATGAATCAACTAAAAATAAAATTATTAAATGTTATAGTGTGCAATACACTGTGCTAGATGCTGAAAGAATTTTAGAAGAAATCTTATATAGTTTTTGCAAAATGTTAAGAATTTTCTTAGGTATTGGGTCATAATGAATTCTAGATTATGTATTTATATTTAATATACTATAACTAAAATATACCTGGGAGAATATATAGCTTTAATATCTATATACACCCTATTTTTAACAGATAGTATCCTATGAATTATGTAAAAACTTTTTCTTAAATCTCCGAAGTTAGTATTTTTAAAGTTTTCTTTACAGTGTGATACCTTTGTCAAAAGGAATGCATAAATTAGTCTATGCAAAATAAAATTTAAAATTTTTCTTTTAATTTGTATAACATTAATTTTTTTAACTGACATGTATTGATTATATATATTTATGGGGTATGGAGTTATATTTCAACACATTTATGCAATGTGTGATTATCAAATCAAGGTAATTAGCATATTAATTATCACAAAAATCCATCATTTCTTTGTGATGAGAGCACTTGAGTTTCTCTCTTCTAGCTGTTTGAGAGCATCTAACAAATTGTTATTAATTATAGACGCCTAGCACTACTCTAGACCACTAGAACTTATTTTTCCTATCTAGCTGTAATTTTGTGTCCATTAACCAATCTCTCCCTATCTTTCTTTCCCCCTCCAGCCTCTAGTAACCACAAGTCTACTCTCTACTTTTATAGGCTAAACTTTTTTTTTTTTTTTTAGCTCCTATATATATGAGGGAGAACTTGCTGTATTTATTTTTCTGTGCCTGACGTTTCATTTCGCGTAATGTCTTTCAGGATTATCCATGTTGCCACAAGTGACAGGGTTTCATTATTATTTTTTGTTATGGCTGAGTAGGATTCCATTGTGCATTACACCTTGTTGACTTTATCCATACATCTGTTGATAGACACCTAGGTTGTCCTATTGACCTAGTTTGACTATTATGGACAGTACTGCAATAAACATGGGGGGTGCAAATAACTCTTCCATATGCTAATTTCCATTCTTTGGATAAATACCTAGTGGGATTGCTGAATCATACATTAGTTCTAATTTTAGCTTTATGAAAAATTTTCATACTGTTTTCCATAATGGCTGTACTAATTTACATTCTCATCCACAGTGTATAAACGTTCCCTTTTCTCTGCATCCTTGCAAGCATTTGTTATTTTTGTCTTTGTGATGATAGCCATTCTAACTAGGGTGAAATGATATATCACTGTGTTTTGACTTGCATTTCCTGAATGGTTAGTGATGTTGAGCATGTTTTCATATAACTGATGGCCACTTGTCTTCTTTTGAGAAATATCTATTCAGGTCATTTGCCCATTTTTTAATGTATTTTTTAAATTTATTTTATTTTATTTATTTATTTATTTATTTTTGCGGTTGAGTTGTTTGAGTTCCTTGTATATTCTGGATATTATTAATTCCTTGTTGGATGAATAATTTGCAAATATTTTTTCCCATTCTGCCAGTTGCCTTTTTGCTTTGTTGTTTGTTTCTATTGCTGTGAAGGTTTTTAGTTTAATGTGATCTCATTTGTCTATTTTTGCTTTTTTTGCCTGTGCTTTAGAAGACTTCTCCATAAAGTGTTTGTCCAGAACAATGTCTTGGAGTGTTTCTCCTATGTTTTCTTTTAGTAATTGTATAGTATAGTATCAGAACTTACATTTGTCTTTAATCTGTTTAGAGTTAGTTTTGATTTATGGTGAAAAATAGGGGTCTAGTTTCTTTCTTCTGCATATGGATACACAGTTTTCTCAAAACTATTTATTGAAGAGGCTCTTCTTTCCCCAGTGCATGTTCTTGGCACCTTTGTCAAAAATCAGCTGGTTGGGGCCGGCCCGGTGGCGCACTGGATAGTGCACCGCTTGGGAAGCGTGGCGGCGCTCCCGCCCGAGGGTTCGGATCCCACATACGGACCGGTTCCTGCTCACTGGCTGAGCGAGGCACGGGAGCAGCACCGAGGGTTGCAATCCCGTTGCCGGTCCCCGGTCCGGTACGGGGGCAACACTGAGGGTTGCGATCCGTTGCTGGACACGGAAAAAGACAAAAAAAAAAAAAAAAATCAGCTGGTTGTAGATATGTGGATTTATTTCTGGGTTCTCTATTCTGTTGCATTCATCTATGTATGTGTTTTAATGACAGTACAATGCTATCTTGATTACAATAGCTTTGTAGTATAATTTGAATTCAGACAGTGTAATGCCTCCCGCTTTGTTTTTTGTTTTTGTTTTTGCTCAGAATTGCTTTGGCTATTCAAGATTTTTTTGGTCCCATAAGAATATTAGGATTTTTTTTTCTATTTCTGTGAAGAATGTCATTGTATTTTGATAGGGATTGCATTGAATCTGTAGATCACTTTGGATAATATGGTCTATTTGACAATATGAATTCTTCCATTCCATGAGTATAGGAGGTCTTTCCATTTTCTGTGTCCTCTTTGATGTCTTTCATTAGTGTTTTATAGTTTTCATTGTAATGATCTTTTACCTCCTTGCTTAAATTTACTCCTCAGTATTTTATTTTATTAGTAGCTATTGTAAATGAGATTGATTTTCAGCTTTTTATTTTAGTTCATTGTTGGTGTAAAAACACTACTGATTGCTGTATGTTGATTTTGTATCCTGCAACTTTACTGAATTCATTTATCAGTTCTCAGTTTTTTTGGTAGAATCTTTGAGTTTTTCTGTATATTAGATCATGTCATCTGCAAACAGGGATAATTTGACTTCCACTTTTCCAATTTGGATGTCCTTTTATTTCTTTTTCTTGCTAATTGCTCTGTATAGAACTTCTAGTAATATATTGAATAGAAGTGGTAAAAGTGGGCATCCTTGTATTCTTCCACTTGTTAAGGGGAAAGTTTTGAGTTTTTTTCCCATTTAGCATAATGTTAGCTGTGGGTTTATAATATATAGCCTTCAGTGTATTAAGATACTTTCCTTTTATAAACTTTGTTGAGAATATTTATCATGAAGGGATGTTGAATTTTACCAAATACTTATCCTGCATCTATTGAGATGAAAATGTTTTTTTTTTTCCCCTTTCATTCTGTTGATGTGATGCATCACATTTATTGATTTGCATGTATTGAACCATCCTTGCATCCCTGGAATAGATCTCACTTGATCATGCTGTATAAGCTCTTTGATGTACTGTTCAATTCAGTTTGGTAGTATTTTGTTGATAATTTTTACATCTACATTCATCAGGGATATTGACCTGTAGCGTTATTTGTTGTTGTGTCCTTCCCTGATTTTGGTATCAGAATTATATTGGCCTCATGGAATGAGTTTGAAAGAATTCCCTTTTCTTTGAATTTTTAAAATGTTTTGAGAAGAATTGGTATTAGTTCATCTTTTAAAGTTTGGTAGAATTCAGCAGTGAAGCCATCCATTTCTGGCTTTTTCTTTGTTGGGAGATAGATGATTACTGAATCAATCTCATTATCATTTATTGGTCTGTTTAGGTTTTCTGTTTCTTCTAGGTTCAGTCTTTGTAGGGGGTGTGTGTCCAGAAATTTATCCATTTCCTCTAGGTTTTCCAATTTATTGGCATATAATTGTTCATACAGTCTTGAACGATTCTTTTTTTGTGGTATTAGTTGTAAAATCTCATTTTTCATTTTATTTATTTGGGACTTCTCTCTTTTTTGCTTAATTAGTCTAGCTAATAGTTGGCAATTTTATCTTTTAAAAAAACTAACTTTTTGCTTCATCAATCTCTTGTACATTTTTGTCTCTGTTTCATTTTGTTTTGCTGTGATATTTATTATTTCCTTTCATCTGCTGATTTTAGGATTGGAGTGTTTTTGTTTTTACAGTTTCTTGAGGTGAAATATTAGATTGTTTATTTTAAATCTACATCTTTGATGTAAGCTCTTATTACTGTAAACTTCCCTCTTACTACTGTTTTTGCAGAATCCTATAGGTTTTCATGTGCTGTGTTTCTATTTTCATTTATTTTAAGGAATTTTTTGATTTCCTGCTTAGTTTCTTCTTTGACCCATTGGTTGTGTAAAGAGCACGTTGTTTAATTTCTGTGTATTTGTACAGTTTTCAATTTTGCTTGATATTGATTTCTAGTTTTATTTTGCTGTAGATTGAAAGGATATTGCATATATTTTCAATTTTTAAACAATTGTTGAGACTTGATCTCTGGCCTAACATGTGGTCTGTTCTGGAGAATGTTCGATAAGTTGATAAGAAGAATGTGTATTCTGTGTTATTTGATAAAATATTCTGTAAATGCCTATTAGTTCCATTTAGTCTATTGTGTGGCTTAAATACAAAGTTTCTTTGTTGAATTTTTGTCTACATGATCAGTCCAGTGCTGAGAGAAGGGTATTGAAGTCTCCAACTATTATTGTATTAGGACCTATCTCTCTCTTTAGATCCAGTAATATTTCTTTATATATCTCGCTGCTCCAATGTTGAGTGTATATATATTCATAATCATATTATCCTGTTGCTGAACTGATCCCTTTATCATTATATAATATCCTTTTTTTTTTCTCTTTATGTAGTTTTTGATATAAAGTCTATTTTGTTGGATATAAGTATAATTACTGCTTGTTTTTGGTTTTCATTTGCATGAGATGTATTTTTCCTTTCCCTCTCTCTTAGTATATGTGTCTTTACAGGTTGAGTTTTTTCTAGGCAATATATAGTTGTCATGTTTTTTAATCCATTTAGCCAGTTTTTACTCCATTTAGCTAATTTATATCGTTTAAATAGGGATTTTAATCCATTTACATTGCAGGTTGTTATTGAAAGGTGTAATCTTACACCTGACATGCTGTTAATTGTTTTATGGTGTTTTATATGTCTTTTGTCCCTTTCTTGCTCTTGTTGTTTGTCTTTGATGTTTGGTGATGTTCTATAATGGTAACATACAATTTCTTTCTCTTTCTGCTTTCTACATCTGCTCTACAGTGAGTTTTATTCTTTCATGTGTTTTCATGATGGTAGTTCTCATCCCTTTGCTTCCAGAAGTAGGACTGCCTTAAGGTGTACTTATAGGGTCATTCTGGTGGTGAATTCCCTCAGTTTTTGTTTTTCTGGGAAAGACACTATTTCTTCTTCATTTCTGGAGGATAGCTTTGCTGAGTATAATATCCTTGTATGGAAGTTAATTCTTTCAGCCTTGTGAATATATCATTCCATTTTCTCCTGGTCTGTAATGCTTCTGCTGAGAAATATGTTGTTAGTCTGATGGGGATTCCCTTACAAGTGGCTTGACACTTTTGTTTCGCTGTTTTTAGAATTCTTTCTTGTCTTTGATTTTTGACAATTTGACTACAATGTGCCTCACATAGGATCGTTTTGGGTTAAATTTGTTTGGAGATATTTGATCCTCTCAGACCTGGGAATCCATGTGTCTCCCAGAATTTGGAAAGTTTTTATCTGTTATTTAATTAACTTGACTTTTGATGCCTTTTCCTTTCTCTTCTCCTTTGGACACCTGTAATGCAAATGTTTGTATGCTTAAAATTGTCCCATAAATCTTATAGATATTCTTAATTCTTTTCTTTCTTTCTTTCTTTCTTCTTTTTTTTTTTTTTTTTGTTTGTTTGTTGGACTAGATTATTTCAAGAAGCTTGTCTTCAAGTCTAGAAATTCCTTCTTCAGCTTGATCTAGCCTGTGGCCTGTGCTCAGAGTTGAACTTTATATTTCATTTAATGAATTCTTCAGTTCCAAGATATCTGTTTGGTTCTTTCTTATGACGTCTATCTCTTCATTGAAATTCTCATTCAGATTATGAATTGTTTTTCTGATTTTGTTGAATTGTCTATCTTTATTCTCCTGAGTTTCAAAAATATACTATTTTTTATTCCTTTTCAGGCATTTTATAGATTTCCATTTCCTTAGGATCTAATACTGAAGAATTATTGTGTTCCTTTGGGGGTGTCATGTTTCCTGTATTTCTACATTGATGTTTGGGCATCTGGTAGAAAATCACTTATTCTAATTTTATGGAATAGCTCTCGAAGAAAGATACTCTTTATTGTAGATGTGTTCTATAGTGTTAGTTGGGTAGGGTGTTTTAGGTTTGGTTCTGTTTCAGCACAGTAGTGTAGTCTTGGTGTAAGTTCTTTGGCTATATTCAATTTCAAAATTGTCTGTGAGTGCCTCTGTGGTCTAGGCTCTGTGGAACTCAGCAGCTTCTTGGTGAAGCTAGTTAAACTGTGCAAATTTCCTAGGGCTGAAGGCAGGACCTTCAGCCTTTGGGAGATGTGCTTGTGTGCTCAGTGACTCTTCAGCTGAAGTGTTTGATCCTGGATGTGGTCACTGGGATCACAGTTGACACTTTGGGGTTCTGATAGAGTTACTGTGGCAATCAGCTTCTCCTCCATTAAAGTGCACAGGGTTGCCAGGGAAATGGTTGGGGCCTCAGGTACCTGGGAGCATCACTGGGGTGCTCTGAAGTTTTTCAGCTGAAGTGGCCAACCTCAAGGGAAGGTAACTGGGGCTCAGTTTGGACCTTAGACTCCTGGAAGAGGTGCTGGGGCATTCTTTAGCTCCTTCGCTAGAGTAGGCCACACTGAGCAAGATTGCTCATTTCATGGCTGAGATCTTGGCCTCCTGACAAAGCCTTTAGGGTGCTCTGGAGCTTCTCAGCTGGAGTGGGTGGCTCTGGGCAGGCTCAGTGAGGCTGCAGTCAGAACCTTAGACTAGACTACTGAGATAGAAGCTGAGGTGCTCTGTGTCACCTCAGCTGATGTTAAGGACTCTTGGTGGGATTGCTAGGGCCGTGAACAGGACCCTGCACCCCCAGGAGAGGCTCTGAGTGCTCTACAACTCCTCAGCTAGATTTAGCAAACTTAGTCAGCATCACTGAGGGTGTGGCCAATATCTTCAACTCCTGAGAGAGATGTTGGGGTGCTCTGAAGCTCCTAAGCTGGGGTGGGCCATAGTAGAGAGGGTTGCTGGGGTTGTAAGTGGAACTCTGCACTCCATGAGAGGCACTAGAGCACTCTGCAGCTCCTAAGCAGAAGTGGGAGACTCTGGACAAAGTCACTGAGGCCATGGGCAGGACTCTGCACTTCCAGGTGATGTGCTGGGGAACTCCAGTTTTTCAGCTTCTTGGCTGGAGTTGGCAACTCGGTGAGGTCACTGGGGCCACGGGTGGAACTCTGTGCCCCCATGAGTCACACTGGGGCACTTTTCACCTCCTCAGCTGGAGATGAGTGGGCAACTCTGGGCAAGGTTACTAGAGCTATAAGAAAGACTTTGAACACCCAAGAAAGACACTGGGAAACTCTGAAGTGCCCTACCTGGAGTAAGCCACCCTAGACAAAGGTTCTGGAGACTTGGGTGGGTCACTGTCCTCCCAGGAGAGATGCTGGGGTATATAGCTCGGCTGGAGTATATAGCTCTTGGTGGGTTTGCTGAAGCAGAACTCTCTGCACCTAGAGAGGCACACAGGTGCTCCACTGAAGAGAGCAGGGCTACTGGTCATGGCAGAAGGCCTTGATCAGTTGGCTGTCAGGCTCTGGAAAGTGCAAGCATTGGCTTTCTTTGTCTTGGGAGAAGCCTCCTCACTGTGGTGAACTCCCCATTTCCAGGGTGCAGAGCACTACATGGGCTCAAGTGCCATAGTTGTGGTAAAGTAGGATGTCTGCTGGTCTATAGAAATGTGAATATGCTGGGGCTATTGGTCCCCAGGGCAGAATGCACTCTGGTGTTGACTTTGATATCAAAATGGGGAGTGTGCCACAGGAGTCTAGGTCTCAAGGGACTAGGAGGCTCAGCATGAATTCCTTCTCTGGAATAAAGCAGTCATGTGAGCTCCAAGCAGCTCCCTGTATTGGGCTCATGGCCTGAAGGGCTATGTGGCTCTCTCGTAGCTATGATTGCAGGTGTCTGTGTTGGGAGTGTAGACTGCTGGGGATTTTTCATTTATCTATTCCCCACAGTAAGGAGTTTCTCCTGGTTTTGAGCTGATCCTAATTGGGCACTTCACTTGTCTTCTATACTGCAGTCCTGAGCTTCTGAGACTCAAGGGGTCTTCTTAACTGTTTTGCTGAATTCTGATGTTTTCTATTAGTTACTCTATCCAATGCGTGATTATCTATTTGTTGTTTTGGACTTTCTTTGTGTCAGAGGTGAACACTGGGCACCTCTAGTCAACGATCTTGAATTCCTCCTCCAAAATAATGATTTTAATATCTAAAATTTTTCAAGCCGAGCCTAGTTTGTGATTGTAAAAGACTGTTGTGCCGCATCCATTACTTAATTTGTCCTTTTCTTACCTTTTAAAAACATTTGTTTGTATTAGATAATCAGAGGATCTCTTTTTCTTCCCAAATGAATAAAGTTGTCCAAGTCAAATCTTCACGTGATCAAAATAACAGTTAGACTATTTTCCTAGTGACATTGTACCAAACTAACATAATATTTTTATAGATACTCCATTTTTAATAATCATAATAAATGCTATTCCAGGTCTGACCCATAGGTTCAACAGTCCTCAAATTTTAATTGAACAGAGTTACGATTCCAGAAGGACTCATTTTTATGCTAAGCTAATGATGCTCAAACAGGATGCATACTATATTCACTCTGAGGTATTTGGGCACACAGAAATTCATATTGGATTGGACCAGGAAACAGACTGGGCATCAATATTTTTTCCAGTGTTCCTGAAATGATTATATTGAAAATCCAGAGAGAAGAGACACTCTACTAGATGTTAATTTTAAAGGTATGAACAAAAAACCTAAAATGTCCTATTTCTATTAATAAACTGTATCACATACCAGGAATGCATCTGAACAGTTCTTGAAGCTTTAGATTTCCAATCCGCATTGGTTTTTAGCATCTGTCACATCAAATTAACAAAATTACTATTTACATTACTTAAGATCGTTTTATTTAATGTCAGTGTTTTGCAATTAGGTGGATATTGTATTTGATATTGACAAAAAAAAAAAAAAAAAAAAAAAAAAGAAAAGAAAATAGCATTGGTCTGGTTACAGCACCTAAAATGGAGCCAAAAGGCCACCTCAGCTTGAGCTTCAGGTACATTTTTAACTGAAATGCTCTGAAATAAGTTTGGCCTAAAGCTGCTTCCATACAGTTTTTGAGTTTGACCTATAGATTTCTTCTCACATAGCAAAATGTAACCCAACTTGATGTGTAAAAAGTCTGTAACCTAACCTAAGAGTATACCCTTGTAACCAAGCAACTAAGTCTCAGCCAATCATAGTAACAGAACCTCCACATAATCAGAGTCTAAAAGCTGTTAAAACATGACCATGTAAGGAAAATGCCAACTATAGCCAATCAGGTGATTCTGAATGTCACTTCCTTTTCTCTGGCTATAAATATGACCTGCACATGTGGTGGGGTGGAACATTCTGAACCATTTTGGTCAGGAGTGCTCCCTGATTTCAGAATCATTTAGCATTCTCAAATAAATTTTCTTTATTTATCCTCAACCAGGAGGTTATTTTAATTTGGTTAATACAATAGACATATGCTTTTAGATTTTTTAATAATACTTCCTGTATGGGTAATGGTAGATTGGCACTCAATAAATATTCTATTCTCCTCATAGTACCTTGTACTAGGCAAGGTTCTCCAGAGAGACAGAATCAATAGGATATGTGTTATATACATATATATATATATATATATATATATGTGTGTGTGTGTGTGTGTGTATGTATGTATGAGAGGGGCTTTATTAGAGGGATTAGCTCATGCAATTGTGAAGAGAAGTCCCACAATAGGCTGTCTGCAAACTGGATGCCAGTAGCATGGCTCAGTACAAGTCTGAAGGCCTCAGAACCAGGGAAGCCACTGGCATCCTGGATGTAAACCCTTGAACACAAAAGCTGAAGTGTCTTGAGCTCTGATGTCGATGGACAGGAGAGAAGAGCATATCCCAGCTCCAGTGGGGAGAGAGAGAGATTAACCGTTTTTCTCCATTTTTTGTTCTCTGTGGGCCTCTAGCTGACTGGATGGTTCCTATGCATATTGAGGGTGGATCTTTCCCACCCAGTCCACTCATGCTAATCTCTTCTGGGAACACCCTCATGGACACACCTAAAAAGATAGCTTTACTGGGTTTCTCAGCATTCCTCAATGTAATCAAGTTGACACCTAGAATTTACCTTTACATATCTCTTTCATTTAGATGTTGGAAAACTAGATCACACTTCCCAGACCTCTTTGGAACTGGGGTGCCAGATGGTATTTAAGTTCAGGCAATAAGATAGGCTTTGCCTCATAATTGGAAGTGGACATGAGCAAGATAGCAAGCTTTTTTTTTTTTTTTTGTCTTTTTCGTGACCGGTAAGGGGATTGCAACCCTTGGCTTGGTGTCGTCCGCACCGCGCTCAGCCAGTGAGTGCACCGGCCATTCCTATATAGGATCCGAACCCGCGGTGGGAGCATCGCTGCGCTCCCAGTGCCACGTTCTCCCGAGTGCGCCCCGGGGTTGGCCCGGTGGCAAGCTTTTGATGCAACTTCCATTTATGCCGCCAACAAGTACATATATGGAAGTATTGAGTTTTCTGAAACAAATGAGCTGTAGTTTCAGTTCTTAATCTAATCTTAAACTCTGGGGTTGTTAAGAGGCAAGGCCTGGGACATTCATTTTGCCAGTGTGGTTTATTATAAGCGTGGTGTAGTTATGCAAGTGGCAGCAGTAGTAGCTAAATATTCCTGATTATGGAACATGCCTGAATGTGTCAGGTTCCTGATTCTAACAGTGAGGATATGATTCTGGATGTGGTCACTTCCTGACAGTAGAAGTAGCACTGACTCCCATGATAGCCTAATTGAGTGGTGGGTCTTTGGAAGTTACTGCTGAATGTATGTGATGTATTTAAATCTGTTCTTAGATGTTCTAAACAGGAAAGAAATGTTTTGCTTTCCTTTATTTGAAACTTCCTTTAGTTCTATCATATTTTTACTGAAGTACTGCAACCAAAAATGAATGCAGAATTCATGTTTTGGTTATACCTTATAACTTTATTAAATTACAATAATATAATATCTCTCACCCTTATGGCATTAAGCCAGGAGTGGTGAGGGAAATAAGCAAATTAGGCCAAAGTTACATCTTCAGATAATAGATGATAGGAATTCTAATGACCCTGTCTTGACTATAATCTGTCTTTAA
The DNA here is from genome assembly GCF_000696425.1 of Galeopterus variegatus. Lineage (NCBI taxonomy): Eukaryota > Metazoa > Chordata > Mammalia > Dermoptera > Cynocephalidae > Galeopterus > Galeopterus variegatus. The sequence continues at coordinate 34,387 of NW_007731324.1, read as the reverse complement.
GATAAATTGTTCCAACCACTTCATTATTGATCTGGGAGATTTATTGATTGCCTGTACTGGGAAGACCATCAGAACTACCTGCCACTTCAATCCAAAGTACTTTTAACATGAAGTTTGGTTATGAGTCAGACCAGGACTATGATAAGATGTATCACCATAGAAGATACCAGGAAAAGCCACTAGAGATATAGTACAATGATTCTGATGATGACATTCAGGAGAAGTTGACTGGCACTAATTGACTTGGCCCAGTAAGTGAGCTCTGGGTAATAAGCTGAGGACGAGGCTAACAGTCAGTGCCAGAAAGCCCTGATGGTAGGAGTGCCGGATTCAGCAAATAAAAAGTCAGAACATCCAGTTACATTTGACTATCACATAAACAAGAAACAATTTTTAGTATAAGCAACATTTGGGTTGCAACACTTGGGACATTACAATTAAAAAAAATTGTTGTTTATCTGAATTCAAGTTTAAGTGGGTGTGTACTGTGTATTATCTGGCAACCTACACTGCAGTTGTGACAACAAACAAGCCGTAAGGAGAAGGTTCAGACGCAATGTCCCCATCTCTAAAGAAAACAAAGCAGGGCTGCAGTTCTATAGAAAATAGAAGTACTCATCAGAATTTCAAGACAGAGACTAAATTTTTCAAAGCAGGTCTCAAAATATTTTTCTGTTCTCATGCAAGACAGAACCTATATATTCATACTGAGCCTTGCACTGTTGGAGGAACAGAGGACCCTGGCATGATGTTGAACCATTGAGTTTCTCACTCCTTAATCACCCCTGGCTCTAAGTAATATTAATTTTAAATCCTACGACTGGAATACAACTTATGAGATTCAAAGTGTGCTCAGTAGCAAAGCTTGGACACTAATGAAAGCAGGGAACATGGCTTCTCATTGCATTTAAAAATGCTAAATCTACCTGTTTTTGTTTTTATTTTTATTTTTGATTTTGTCTGTTGCCCTTTATTGATTTCTCCATATACCTTGGGTACCAACTCTCCTTTGACTATCTCTTATTTGTTATTTTCACTCTTTGCCTTGCTGAGTCCTATCTTGAATTTTCACCTTTCCTACTTACCATTACCAACTGCCTGGTGTGACATCTAGGATGTATTCGAGAAATCAAAGCCCATTATTTTATAAGTACAGAATTGGCATTCCTCCCCACTTGCACTATTTCTGCTATTTTCTACCTGAAAGCTAATTTACCTCCCTATCATCTCCCTTCATCTCATATAGAGAGCTTTGAAAGATCCTGGGTAATACATCTTTCTGTACTACACTTAAGAACATTTACTGCCATTGTGTTTCATTTCTCACTTTGTCTTATGCATCATGTATAAGATTTCTAAATACAACTATGACAAATAGGACTATTGTTAACTGCAGACCTTAGGGTGTTCTACAGCTTGACACTGCTCTGTGCATACCATTGCTTTGATTTTGCCATTGTCCTCCATTCCTTTAAGATTCAAAGTTTAAAATAGTTTTCATATGGAAATTTGCTAAATTTTTTAAAGGTTAAAATATATTTTCTCTTTTCACATAATTATTATTATTCAGTAAAAATGAAGTCAGTTATTCAAATTAGTCCAGATCAAAAAAATAATTCAATTTCCATGTAATGTCCATGAAGGCAGGAATTTTTTGCCTTTATCATAGTAAGCTGAGAATATCTGTCTTTTGAATGAATTAATATATATGGCAAATGGATGTGACATTAAAAATTCTAAGCAGTTTTTAGATCTTAAATAAATCTCCCACTTACTTCCAATTCTATATCTCCTGCCTACACCTCTCCATTAACTTCTAGATTCATATATAAAACTACTGGACAACTTCTTTTAGATTAAAACAGAAATCTGAAATTTAATATGTCTAAAACTGAGTTCTTGATATTCTTTCACATCTTGTCCTTTGAGTTACTCAAGGTTAAGATATAACAAAAAGTATTTTCCCTTTCTCCAAAATCCCATCTATAACCAAATCCTTTTACTGGTTCCTTATCTGAATAATTTATCATATCTGCCCAAATTGTTCTGTCTCTACTATTACCCCAGCTTGATTCATACTCCACACCCCTCATGCCCACAATCCATTCTGTATTCATCATCCACAGGAGTCTTCCAAAAATGCAATAAGTTAATGACCACCCCCCACCCCCACTTCCCACAAAGACTTCAGTGACTTTCCACTGCACTTGAACCCCTTACCAAAACTATGCCTGAGCTGCTTCTGGTGTCTTCTCCATTGTCAGCAGATGCCATTTTACCTCATTTGCTCACACTGGTTCAGCCACATTGCCCTTTTTCTGGTCTTTAAACATGTGGATCCTTTCACCACCTCCCAGACTTGAAATTTATTGTCCCTTAAGCACAGGATACTGTTCTCCCATGTGTTTGTGTGACTTGCTAATTTCTTCACATCTTAACACAAATGTCATTTCTTTAAAAAGTATCACTGTTTATTTCCTTCATTGTCTATATTACAACTCACAATTGTCTTATTTGCTTATTTTCCTTGGTTATTATCTCTCTTACCAAGAGAACATATGCTCTATGTGGACAGGAAATCGTATCTGTCTCATTTACCATAGTGTGCTTGGCTTCTAGGATCCTACCTGGAACATAACTGGAAATGAATAAAAACTTATTCAGGAAGTGAGTGAATCAGTTTCTAAAAATTAAACTACTCTAACGAGTTCAGTCCTCGAATGGTTTATATATTTTCTTGAAACTACCATGGAACAAAATATTGCAACATTGATAGGTTTACAGTCAATAGTTTGCTACCTATTTAACTGAAAACATACTATGTGTAAGTTGCCTCCTATTGTGACTACTGTGAAAAAAATAATCATTTTTAAGATAAAAATGAAATAATAGCTGATTTCGAGTGTGTAACATTACATTTAATTAATTTATTTTTTTGGCTAACTATATGTAGAATAAATGCTTGAAAATTTTTTTTCTCTATACAAACCATATTTTTTGAAACACCAACTATATGTAGGATAAAAATGCTTGAAATTCTTTTGGGATTTTTACACAAATATAAAAGGGCTTGTTAGAAACACACAAAAATATTTTTTATTAAACATTCTGTGTACAATTTTAACACCAAATAGTTTAAATAACATTCAAATATGGTAATATTTTAAATTGTTTTCTTTGAAGAGAAGTACATTAGGAATTACATTAGAAATATGATACCTCTAATTTGTATCATGAAAGATAGCATTGTGTTTTGGTGTTTTTTACATAAAATGCATAACACAAAAAATATGTTTCTTATAGCTATAATTGATGACTACTGAGAATCAGAGACACAACATATCCAATCTCAGTATTTGATAATTCTTTTATAGACCTAAGACTACACAGATTAGATTATTGGATTTTATGGAGCCAAAGAAGAGTATTAAAAAATGTCATTCACATATGTTTCCATGAAAACTATTTTATAATTAATTATTCAATTGCTAACAATTATGCCATCTTTCTAAGTTATATTAAATTTGAACAGGAGAGGATGTTTATAAGTGAAAAATAAAATAGAACCCTCTTTTGGAATAAAAAGTTTCTCTCTTTTTTTTTTTTTGAGTATTTACTACAAGAAACTTGGCTGCTTTCTCCTTAGGTTTCATTGTATTATATCATAGTTAGGTGTGGTTCTGAGAAATGGTTTACTCTGTAGCCATTTGGGTTTTTTTATTAGAAAAATCCCAAGTGAACCATTATCCTTGAGATGAGAGAAATGTCATATGGTTACAATGTATGTTGCTAGTATTCCTTTTAGTGAAGCGAGGAAATGATGACAACATTTAACCTGGCATTTGAAAAAAGCTAAGAAATGTGTTTCAATTAATGCATTTTTCATGATTAGCAAAATTTTAAGGATAGATAGCAAAATTTTAAGGATAGATATTATATGGAGATAAATACTAAGCTTCACTTTTTCTAGTGGTTTGCCAATGACCTTCAAGACAAATTTAGGGAGCATTTTTAAGAACTATATCTTTTCTGTAGTTTTATTTTTTAAACATTTAAGTAAAATTATCAGAAATGCAAGAAAAAATAAGAAGCATAATGAAGCAATTCCATTTTGAACTGAACTCTATCTGCAGATAGAGTTGATAAGTGCTTTGTCTTATGCTTCACCTAAATACCTTACATATACATGTATACACACATGTATATATTTATATTTTGTATTGATGAACTTTAATTGCAATTCACTTGTCTACTTGCAAATCTCTGTTAAACTGTGTACTCTTTGAAGACCACTGATATACATTTTTATTTATGTTCAGAATTGTGACTAGCATGTGGAAAACATTCAATAAATGTTTGTTGACTTATGAAGCATAGTTTTTAACTGATTGTTAATCCTGATTTCTTTCCTGAGCTCAAGATTTGTATTTCTAATTTTCTACTAGAAATCTCTACCTAACGATTTTACAGGTTCTTCCATCTCAACCTCAACATTTTTAAAATTGAATTTACCATCTACAATTTTGATCCTCCTCCTATGTATTTCTATTTTGAGAAATACAGCCACTATTTAGGATCTTCATTCCCCACCAGAATTCTGAGGATCATCTTTAACAAGTTCATCTTACTCTACTTCCTTAAGATCCCTTTTATCTCTCCTTTCTCCATATTTCTTGAATTTACCTAAATTCAGGTGCTATCATTTCTTGCTTAGCTTATTTCCAAACTGTCCTCTTGCTTCAGGTTATGATAACTCCCTAATCCCTTCACAGGGTCAGCACAAGAGTAATCTTTCTGAAGGTCAAATGTAACTCTACTTAAAACTTTCCCCACCACGTTCAGTAAAATCCCAGATTCTATAGGCTGGCATACACCTCTCATGGCATCACCTTTGCAGCTATCTTGAGCCTTATACTATCTTCAAACACATACTCTTTGCCACAGTCTTAAATAAAGGAACACTTTTGCTCTAATATATTTTGTGCATTTTCAGGGAAGTCAGCAACTCTGCATTCTTTCCTCCACCCCTCCTTCATCTAAATTCAGCAAAACCATTCCTGAAACATCTCCCCAGCTTCTGAAGACACGATTTTCCCCTGACATATGCTTGTATAGAGCTTTATGGATGCCTATTATTGCACTTATAATTTATCTAAATATTTGATTTATTTTTTTGGTCTCCTTACTGGAGTGAGCCTTCCAAGGACAATGAATGAAATGTGATCTTTGCATCCACAGTACACAGCATAGTGCTTGGTACTCCAAAGGCTGATGCAGTAACTTTCACCTCTATATTAATAACACACTTGCTTTTCTTAACCTGTAAATCCTCACTCCTTTTAATTTCCTGTACAGTTTTATTCTCTACCAGAACCAGAATCTCTAACTTTTTAATATATGGCTCTGGAAATCTGAAAACGCAACTGCTCATATCTATTACCTGTGAGAACATATATACAATGCAACACATTTAGCTCTCAAGCCAAACACACTACTTGATAATATTTTTGAGTTTTTTGTATATATTTTATTTTTACAAATTAAATATTTCAGATAGGGTCTACGTATTTTTTCTTCCACTGTATTCCACATAATTAAGGTAATTTAGGTTACCCTAAAAGCAGCCAGTTTGCCTAGGGAAAAAAAAAAAATCCCAGTTTACTTCTGAGGCAAGTATTTATTTCACTCTTAAAGTTGTTCAAGTTTACATAAAAAGTGATTTGGGAACACAACAATTAATACCCATTTCACTGTTATTTATTTATTTTTGTTAATTTTGAATATACGTATCTGTAAAATAGGTGGAGAAATAACTAAATCTGTTGGTCTTGGGATGATACAAACTGTAAGTAACAAAAGAGAAAAAACATTCAGGGAAGAAATGGGTATTAAATGGACTGAGCTAGTAATGTGAATTGTGGATAAATATTCTTTAAGTAAGAGTAATCAGCTTTAGTGAAAGAATTTAGAAGAGTAGAAATGCCATGATGAAAGCCTGTAATGTTGAAGAATCTCAAATTTTGATCATTTTTTTTTGTGATTTTAATGACTAAATAGATGTCTATAATCATATACAAAAACTTAATTTTATTTTACTAAAATTGCTTGGGTTTAAATCAGAGTTTATAATACGCTCATAGTAAGAAATAATCATCTTATATAATGAAAGTAAAATTCAGACTCAGAATGTTACCTTTATATTATATCTGGACTCTCTGAACATCCATTTATTACTTCTGGGCCTTATATTCTTTTCCATGTTATTAAGTTTTGACATAACTTTGGAATAAAGAATACAAGTTGTATAAACTTAACATGGAGCAAAAGCAAATGATCAAATTATGTAATAATATTTTTTATGAAAGGTGTAAAGGATACAGTATATGATTGTTGCCTTCAGTCTTTGGTTTCCATATTGCTAAGAAAATATTTTGAGGCTTTTAAACTGAATAACTTTTTAGATCAGAGCTTTATACAAAGCCAGAACCAGCTGATACATCAGAAAAATCAGTTAACCACAGGATGGATATTTATTTTTAAATAAGCTATTTTCTATGGATCTAAGCCAAAAAATGAAGCAGAATTGTGGCTCCAGAGGTAACTCCCTTTTAGGATATCCCAGTATCCTGCATTCAGTAGAAATACTTTTCCTTTTTAGCAATTTGCCGAAATTTTTTAAGTCAAAGTTTTCTTCTAATTTAAGGAATTCATAAATGTATAGAAATATATAATTTTGTCCTGCCATGGACTGTTTACTTTCTGAGAGAAATATCTGCATTTTTTCCTGTCGTCACATACATACACACAAATGCACACAAACACAATATTTTAAATCATTTTGGGGATTATTCACTGTAAATTCTACTCTATTTCTCTTTAAGGTGTGCCCAGCTTGAAAGCAATAAAATATAATATTTGAAAGTAAATAATAAATATCTTTTTAAATCAATGTAAACCATGCACCAAGGTAACGATTAGTAATTTGTAAAAAATTTAAACAATTCTATTTAATCATCTTGGCACCAAATGTGTATGTGTGCACATGTACGTTTGTGCACTCACATGTGTAGGTATAGTCTAGTAGTTAACTAACCACTGGAAGCCTAAGGAGAGAGTACAGAGGCCTGACTTTTCTTCAGAATTGAGATTGTCATGTCAAAGCCCACGGTAGACTCAGAAGCTTCTTTTAGGGTTATTCTAAATTCAAGGTGACATGTACTCTTGATGATTTTTGGTACCCAAAATTTTCTTCCTGGTAGGTAGAGGATTATTCTTAAGACTAGATATCATAAGTTGACATAAAGTTTTCCAAAAAAATCAAGATGGAGTTTTAAATTGAGAAGTGCTCAATTCTTCTCAGTGCAGAAAGAAATGTTGCACCTTAGCATTCTGAAAGATAAATACAATTCTCAAATTTCTCAGTTCAAATTAATAATTTAAAGTTTGTTTGTTTATTCACATATCATTTATAAATCTTGAGGGCACAATACAATACCAAAGGGACAAGTCAACTCTATGGACAAAATGACAATGTTAGGTATATAAGGCTAGTCCAAATTCACTCAGGGTGGCAAGGTTTCTCAGCTGATATTCCTTTCCCATCTCCTAATCATTATTACAGCCTATCTTTGGAGCAAGACATATTTGAATTTCAGATTTAAAAAAAAATCACTATTGAGATATTAATTTATTGACATTTAATTATATGCCATCACTGTACCACTCTTGTATGTACATTGTCTTATTTAACAATCATGGCTGTATCCCACAGATACGTACAATCAATTATGCTAAAAGTAATAATAAAGACAAACACAGCAATCCTGCCAATTCTATTAGCAAAGAAAAAACTGAGTCTCTAAGTTAAAAATCTTGCCCAAGATAACAACTATTTTGTGGCAGATTCAAAATTATATAATAGGCCTGTCTAGCTTGAAGGGATAAGATCTTTATGCAGTAGTATATACCCCTCTTCCAAAGAAATGAAATTGAAAACTGGTTATTGCCTATGGAAATTTTGACTTATTCGATAATCATGAGTCAACCCCAATTAAGCATTGTTCACTACAATTAATTTGATTTCTAATGTAGTTTGTTTCTCCATGATCCACAAGTAACAGTCCTTTAGAAGTGTGTATGTGTTCTGTTTATGTGTTACATATGAAGACATGAACCAATGTGCCTTTTTTTGCTTTGATTCCCTGTGAATTTATGAGTCACTCGGGAATAAATAGACAAACCATACCCTTTCTTTTCCATAACTACTAGAATGGCCATGACAACTACAGTACCGATAGGGATTAATATTTGTGCCAACTTTTAATCTATCTTCAGAATCCTTAGGGATGTGACATTTAGTTGTATAAGGTTAGGGAGGGGAGCACCCAGCTCATTAAAAGCAAAAATGTAATATGCCAGTAATACATTCCAGCACATGCAACAAAATTAGCCAGTTCTTAAAATATGCACCATTTAGGTGGAGTTTTGATGCAAATGCGTCCCTAAGGTACTATTAGGCAGAAGGTGATGCCAAAAGTCTCTTCTCTTAATTAACTCACTCTTTATGGTTTCAATTTGTTATCATAAAATATTCTTCAAAGGAAAAAGAAACATGACTTTTCTGTGCTAGGGTAAGACTGAGATCAGCATAGAATGCATGAGTCAGACTTTTATATCTAAGATTAATATTGTTTTCTTGGTGTTTTATAGCCAAATGGAATACTCCCTCCACGTGAGCTTTTGGCCTGTCTCCACAAACCATAATTGTGAGAATTGAGAAAAACATTCAGAGATCTCAGATATATTTCTCAACATATTATACATTTTTTAACATTTAACTTAATAGGCTAAATATCTTTACTGTGAGTTTTCTTTCATTATTTGTTAGAGCATGCATGCACACCGCCACCCACATGTACACACACACACAAATAGATCATTAAGTCCAACTTTCCAAAACTCCAAATAAGGTTGGAGAGCATTGAGGATTGATATTTAATTATTTTAATTAAATCCAGTGCTTTTTGAAGACTAGTAAATTAAAAAAAAATTTTAAATAACAAATAATAGTTGTACATATTTATGGGGTACACTGTGATGTTTCAGTACATGTGTATAATGTATAGTTAACATATCCATCACCTCAGACACTTATTTCTTTGTGGTGAAAATATTCAAATCCTCTCTTCTAGCTCTTTTAAAATATACAGTACATTATTGTTAACTATAGTCACCTTACTATGTGAGGGAACACTAGAATTTATTCCTCCTATCGAATTGTAACAATGAATAAAGAAAACGTGGTATATTTACACAATGGGATACAATTCATCCATAAGAAAAATGAAATCATGTCATTTACAGCAACATGGATGAAACTGGAGGACATTATGTTAAGTGAAATAAACCAGGCACAGAAAGACAAATACTGCATGATCTCACTTATATGTGGAATCTAAAAAAGTTGATTTCATAGAACACTGGTAAAATTTTAAATAAATATACCAAAACAGTAAATGTACACACTCTAGGGAATTGTAGATTAATCCCCCTTCATGACTAAGACCAATTTTGAGAGTGGACGTGAGTGAACAGTTATCATTAGTACCTGATATTTTGCAATGGAAGTCTCTCAACTATACCTTTTTTACTGTAATATAAGAATAACATATTCCAAATCACATATACAAACAGCATATATACAAATTTGGTACTCGTTTAAAGAATGTATTTGTATTTCTATTCTAGGAATTAAACTACATGACTATAAATATAAAACTAGCATCTGTGTAAATTATTTACAAACAGCAGTCTGGAAGAAAATGTCACATCTGTTGCTGTGTGATATTTGCATGTATGTTACTGTAAATGTGTGTGTGTGAGAGTGTGAGAGAGAGAATTTTAATACTTTTATTAAATACTTTTATTACTAGAAATAATGCAAACGTTCAGGAAAAGCACTGGGCCAGGAGTTGAAACCAGATTCCATGTTTCAAACTTGCAGTTTTACGTATTTGGGTAACTACTTTATCTCTGTGGGACTCTATTCTCCAATTTGTAAAATACCGGAATTGGAATAAGTAATGTCTGAAATTCTCTTGCCTTCTAAAATCCCAACTACATAAATTTTACACCAGCTCTTTTTCTTCTTCCTAGTTGTTTTTGAAGGCACTACTGAACAGAACGAAAGGTGCAACAAAGAATTTCAGTAGGGGTAAAAGACCAAAAAAAAAAAAAAAACAGAAGAAGAAGAAGAAAAGAAAAACAAACAAGAATTATTCATACCCTACAGGATGGTTGCAAAGTAGTTTCAAATATGTGTTCCAATAAAGTTAAATTACCACTTAAAAATGCCACCACTGTTCTAAAATAAAATTATTTTAAAACTCCATGACTCTGGCGGGCCGGCCCGGTGGCGCACTGCTACAGTGTGCCACTTGGGAGCGCGGCGGCGCTCCTGCCGAGGGTTCGGATCCCACATACAGACCGGTTCCCGCTCACTGGCTGAGTCG
>NW_007731324.1:12331-23603 GCF_000696425.1 Galeopterus variegatus | reverse complement strand
AAAAAGGGAAAAAAAAAAAAAAAAAAAAAACAACTCCATGACTCTACCTAGGATGTATTTTGATTGAGTAGGAATCAATCATGGAGAATTGGGAGAAGTTTTAAACTTATTTAAAGTAAATCAGAGCCAAATTTAAACAATTATTTTCATAACATTATGCCACACAGAAACTTAAAAGTTTGGTGAAGTTTTATCAGAAATTTTACCTAATTAAGAGTTGCCATACACATCTGAATCCACCAAATTAGTTTCTTGTCAGGTATTTCTGAGTAAATTTCACAATGATCACATGGAACAAGAAAGAGTGCTAGTTTGGAAATCAAGTGCCTGGGATTTGGGCCTGATCTCAGCATTTTCTAGTTGTGTGATCTACTATAAGTCCCTGAACCTCCAGGACTTTAGTTTCCTCTCTAAAGTGAAGGGGTTGAACCAGATGGTCTCAAAGTCCTCTTTCACTTCTTAAATCCTATGATACCATTTTCTCAAAAATTTGCTGGATGTTAAATATGCCGTTTTATTAACCACACGGAAAGTCACAAAATCATACACACATACACATGTGTTTTGCATTTTTCCTATCTTGATATCTCACTCAATTTTTGACATTTGATTGTTGAGCTATTGATAACAGCATTTAGGCTTCCACTCTTTCCTTCCCCACCACCATACAACTGGTACTTTCTTTATATCAGGAAAACCTGTGCTCCTCTTGAGGTCTCGGCACTGATGGTGAGTTTGAATCTTGCAGCCCTGACTCTGCTGGGAACCCTTGCCCAGCCCCAGCTACCATAAAGGCTCAACCCACTCTCTACTCTTTGTGCTTGCCATTCTACACTGGCTTGCACCTGCCCTGCTCTCCCCAGAAGTCTCTTGTGTAATAAACCCTTCAAATTCTCTTGATGTGTGACATGATGTCAGTCTCTACATCTGATCTATTAATTAGGAGAAAGTTAATTCCATTTCTGTGGAGAGATCACAAAACACTTGTTAGTAAATATTACTTCATTTGTGATACAAGAACAGTTATACTAATCTACATTATGTTTTCAAATGATGACCTTGGAGGGAGAAGGGGTTGGGGAGAGATTGGACAAGGAGCATAAAAGATAAATATGATTCGTAACAATATATATGCTAGTAATATTGATTTGATCAACATATCTCAATGTTGAACCCCCAAAATATGTATAATCAATTTTGATTCAACACAGATTAAAAAAAAAAGATGACCTTGTCTCAGCAACTTGAAATGAAACATAAACTTGACTGTCTTTTCTACTTCAGAAAAACAAGTAATTGCTTTGTTGTCGTGTTATATTACTTTTGAGAATATTATTCTATTTGTTCTATTTTGCCTGTAGATTACCCTTTTTAACAAATTTTCTGTCATTAATAAATGAAAAAAAATTACATTCCAAAGAAGATTCTCTAAATTGAACACCATCTGGGAAATTGCCCATGATCTTAGAGACCACTGAACAGGGTTTAATAGACACATTTTTTGATGCTTTTATTCAAGGTAAGAGCACAAAGGCAAGAAAGAAGTTATGTCACATTGCACTGATATGGTTTTTCTGCTCTTAAAAATGTTATTTCTTAGAATCAGGAGAAGTACCACCATCTAGTTAAATTTCAATTCCTTAAACCAAAAGCAAGGAATTATGCTAAATTTTGAGCAACACTGGGAATTTGCCAGGACTTTGATAGATAAGAAAGAGTTAGTGTGATCAAAGATTTCACACAATTTGTACCTTCATGGTTCATGTAAAATTCTGATACTCAATGTGCAAGTCAGAACTAGACAATAGAAATAGCAGAAGCCTCATAGGAATTTTGATTAAATGCCACAGGGAATAAAGCACAGTGAGATAACTTCAAGAGAGTGTGAAAAAAAATTCTATATACCCTGGTCTGCGAATCAAGGGTAAATTGAAATTCAATAATGACAGATGATGGGTAAAGTATGACATCTGATGACAGTATTCCTTCCAGCTCCTCATCCGCAAAAACACATGGTGGAACTAAGGATTCATATGAGCCTTAAAATGCTAAAAGTTTTTATATGTTATTGTTTTGTCGTATAAGCATTGCTATTATAATTATTTAATTTATACTAGTAATTATAAATTCAATGTTTATATAAATGAGTCTAAGTAATATGACTAAATCATATTAATACTTTTTTTTAATCCATTACTATGGTTAGTTCATTATTTAGTCAAAGCACAACTGCTTTAGGTTGTAGTGTTCCAAATTACAGGTTTGAGGCCTAAGAAGAGTAATCTACTTGAGTCTCGAAGTAATGGATTTAAAAGATATTTTTAAGTCAATTCTTCTTGTTTACAAACCTATAATCAAAGTTCAGAGTCTAGTTTCTGGTATGTATCATTATCTTCTATTTCAATGTATTCCTTTAGACTCTCTTACTTCACATGATTGTAGACCCTTACAATTAGTTAGTTGGCACTTACAAACTCTAGTCTTTACCTGTGGTTGTATTACCTGACTTCCTTTCTTTAAGATCAAAAAATTCAGGGTTTACTGTCCTTAAGCACTTCATAATATTTACTCCCACATTTAATTTTTACTTGTAATTCAATGTTTCCAAGAAACGGAGGAAGAAAAACTTAAGTAAAAAACGTTTTATTTTGAAATCACTGCAAATGTACATTTGGGTTATGTCTGCTGTGACCAATATTATGCAAAAGGAAAATGCGATTAATTAAATCTCTTGTTCTCTCCCTTGGGCTCAGTTAAGTCATTCTTTCCTGGCTCTTAATGTTTATGCCTTTGAACAACATTAATGGGCTTACAGACCAACCTTTAGTGCCCTTAGTCTTGGCACTTCAACCAACCCGAGAGGTGTCTTACATCATATTCTAATTCCCCATGGCTAGGTTCCAAAATAATCTAAAATATTTCAAAGTGCATTTGAGTGTTGGGTAAAATGTGGTTCTTTATGAAAATGAGTGAATGATCTTTACCCCATTGGTTTACAAGCTAAAAGAGAAGGACAAGACACAAGCCACAAAAGCAGGTTAGTGAGACAGAACCAGATGTTCATGTTTGGAGTGGGAGTAGGTATGGTGTCATGGGCAGATCAATATTGTATCAGTAGCCTCTGACATCAGCTTAAAAACACTTCATTAAACAAATGGCCTATCATGATTTAGTGAATTTTAAATGGCTTAAGAAAAGTTAGAAAGAAATAGAGCTTATTCATATAGAGCACCATTGAAGAGGGAAGGGAAAAATCAAAGGAAATACATTACATTTAAAAAAGAAACAAAAACTCTTTCCCTGTCAACAGAGAGTAGTAATAAGTGTACTATGGCTTCTCCCCTTGGACATGTCCCAAGCCAAATAGTCTTGCAACAATAAATGGTAATTAACGATTATACTAAAGTGGTTTATGGTGTTCTACTGTTGTTCATGAGTTTTGTTAGCTGAGTGAGTATCAAACAAAGCTCATAGAGCTTGGACCTGCCATTGAGGCCACCTGGTTGGAATTCAGAGAAAAGAAAAAACAAACTAGACAAAAAGCTTCAGGTTTAAAGTTTAGGGATCTTTCTTACAAAATCAAATGTTCTCAAATCTATTTTAATTATTTTGGATGTACTCTTATTTTTGGCCTCCTAGAGAAAAATATATTCTAGTAGACTTACATGAAAAATTCTGTTTCCAGACCACATGAAGGTCAATGAATGTAACAGACAATAATCTCTGGTTTTAGTAGAATTTACATAGCCTGGGTATATGAAGATAACTATAAAACAAATAATTTAATTCTTGCAAACTTTTGAGTGTTGTAAAGTACTATAAAAACTTAAGGTACTATCAGTAGAGATTGATCATAGATTTCAGAGGTTTTTTTTTTTCAAATTATGAAGGATTTCATTATATCGTAGTACATCAAGGATGTGCCCTAGAAACTTCAGCTGCGATATCAAGACAATTACGTGTAGTAAATTTAAATTAGAGCAGGAGATACATTTTCTCACTTAAGGTCAGTATTGTTCATAAATATGAGTTCATGGAAAGATTCACGTTATCTTTCAATTGTATTTTTCCACAAACTTTTTGAAGTACTCTCATTCATATACTTTATGTTTACTAAACTGGTTTTTAATGAATAACTAACAAATAGCTTATCATTTGTAAATTGGGCATTCATTATGAATTTATTTCTCCAAAACAGTAATCCACTCAGTTGATTTACTATTACTATTTTATAATTCCTTCTTTACTATGAGGCCAATTATTTTCTCCCAAACCACATTTCCTTCCTGGAGAACTTGTCCCCCACACAGTCCGGAATCAGTAAGACTGCATACTGAACAACTTTTTTATCAACTCCTCCTTTCATCAGCAACCCCCATCCCTCTAGATCCAGGTGATTAGTTTATGGTAAAAAAGCACCCAAACAGATTTTTTAACCTAAGCATTTGGATATGGGACAAAAAAATTAGTTGGCTATGATGAGTTTACTATGAAGAGAATCAGTGTCAAGGGCTACCACTCTTGAGCAGAAATAGTGAGCTGGTCTGCAAAAAAGAGGACAGTAAATAAAGAATGGTCATGAAGGAACAGTTTGAGGTCCCACAGAGCATTAAGCCTAGAGTGAGAACTGTTGGAAAGAAAACTGCTCCATGGTATTCCAGTTTCCATTAGGGTCCGCTGTACTTTCGATAATTGTGTTTCATTACATTCTTTGTATCCTTAAAATAAAATCACTTTTTTAGACCTTCACTGAAAGTTTGTACTCCTTGTAATTGAACTAAGATGAAAATACCAAGATAGCTTCAGAGTAACAGTAAGCTGTTTGGCTATTGTGAGGGTCATCTGTATATTGGATGCTTGTAGTCTAATGTGAGTTACACAATCCATAGAAAAAGTAAAACACCTTTTTTTTTTTTTTACTATTTAAAATGTTGTTCACAACTTTTTTCTGTTTGATGAGAAATATGTAAAGAATTACAAAGCTGATTTAATGAGGGATTTCTATCACACATTTTGGGGGAAATAAAATTAAAGAGCAAAAATTGGAATATGGGTCAATCTATATACTAATATTTATATTTATAATTATAGTTCTTATAATTTAAGTGTTTTTATGTAGATGCTCATGCTCCCAGTGCTGCCCTCTCTCCACAGGCCTCAGCTCTGTCATTGGATTGTTATTGAAGCAGGGACCCTCAGAGCCCTCCATTCTCCTGGAATGCCACATATTTACAGCAACAATTATTTTCTCTCTCTTAATCATCCTGTAAATGCTCTTGGTGATTTCTATCTGCATGGAAATGATGCATCCAATTCTGTTGTTTCACCACTTCCTGCCTCCTCCCTGCCAATGACCTTATCCCCAGTCCCTTCTCAGCTGTCAGTCCCAGGGTCAGAAGATAGATTTTGCTAAAACTTCCCTGAACTCTTCCAGGACCTAGAGAGTTTTTGCTCTTTCTCACCTGTGTTTTGTTCTTAAGCACTTTGGACATGGCTGAGATCCATGGCGCATTTTTCTAATTACGTCTTTGTAGGCCTCCTCAACTCCCTCACCAATCCCTTTCTCCATATCATCATGCTGACTCTAAAGTCATGACTATCTAACTTCCATTTAGCTCTTAAGGCTATCAGCAATCAGCTAAATTTCCTCAGTCATTTCACTCTCTGACTCTGGGGATTTAATTTCACAGCTTCTTCTTTTCCATCAAACATCTGCCAGTCCTTCCCCTCTCTTTGCTTTCAGCCCATGAACTAGCCTCAGAGCAATCAGAAGAGGATCGCTACATACTCCCACCACGATCCTCTGTGAAAATTCTTCAGTCCAATCTAAGGCCAACCTCTCCAATTAGATCTCACTCCTCTCCTGACTACCTAAAGATGACAGTCTTGCAGGTGTCTCCTCTGTTTTCTGAAACATCAGATTTTCTCTCTACTGGATCTTTTCCATCAGCATATTAATATGCTGTAACGTTTTTCATCTTAAATTTAAAAACAAAAAGTGGCCCCTCAAAAGTGGCATGTGAAAGAGCCCAAAGCCAATTTAATATTTTATTTCCAAGGAGTAAGTTGAATTGAATTCTTCAAATAATAAAAAATAAGTTCCAGGGAAATAAAGACTAGCAGTCTGTGAAAAGTATTCATAACCCATCTTATCCCATGAACACATTTTTTACATTTCATTTACATACATATTGGTAAAAAATTTTACCAGAACTATCAGAGAGTGATTTCAAAATTAGCATTTTGTGGAAATACAAAGATAACATAAAAGTGAGGAACCAATGTGATATGCACAATTTACTGGCTCTATTGGTCCATTCTCTGCTGCTTATAACAGAATACCTGAAGCTGCATAATTTATAAAGAAATAAAATTTATTTCTTACAATTTCAGAGCCTGGGAAGTCTACAGTCCAGGGGCACATCTGATAAGGGCATTCTTCTGGGTGGTCACTCTCTATGGGGTCCTGGTAGTGACACAGGCAATCACATGGTGAGGATGGCAAGAACTCTTTACTTTGTTCATTTGCTGTCCTTATAAAGCTACAAGTGCCACTCCAATGATGACCCACTAAACCATTAACCCATTACTCCACAAATGGATTAACCCATTCTTGACGGCACAGTTGTCATGATCCAATCACCTCTTAAAGGCACAGCCTTTTCCCACTGCTGAGTGTCTGATTTCCCACTCTCTTAAAACTGTTACAATGGAGATCAAGCTTCAATGAGTTTTGAGGGGACATTCAGTCTCCAGCACCAGTCATATGAGGAAATCACCATATTCTGTGCCAATGCCTCTCTTTCTACCTTGTGCTGCACTAAAATTAAAGTTGTTTGTTATTATTATTTTTTGTATATAGAACTTTTAGATGTCCTTGGAGTGAACTGTGGTGTTGGTCCAATAAATTGACACTCTTGCTAAAGCAGTTTTTATTCTTTAAGAGCTGGTGACCTGTGTAAATAGCATATTTTTATATGTCCCAATGAGATTTCACAGATAAAATTTTGTGAAAGTTGATTATGAAAATAAATACATCAAATAGATATGAAACATAATTCAGCTTGTAGAATCTGAATCCAGAGTTAACACTCTGTCTTTGGTATTTCTCTTACTTACTCTATTTTATTTACATACATAATCTTTCTGTACCAAGTATAGTTAAGAGGGGAGATAGATATGCTTTGGAATTATGTAGCTAGGATATTGTTAAGACACTAATCAAATCTTGACAAATCAGATTCTCTCCAGTGATATTTGAACTTTAAATAAAGAATGTAGGCAATTCTTCTTACTCATTTACAGGAACTGTCAATTTTAACCTTGACTTCAACATTCTGTTTAGTGAATAGAATATGTCAAAATATGCAACATAGTGTCACTTTCTTTGAGGCATAGATTACCATTAAATGTAAAACAAAACAAAATAAGCAAATTTAAAAAAAAAAAAACTTTCTGAAACATCAATTTATACATTCACATAATCATCCTAACAACATATATGAGGGTACTTCAAAAAGTTCATGGAAAGGGCCAAGCCTGTGGCGCACTCGGGAGAGTGTGGTGCTGGGAGCGCAGCAGCGCTTCCGCCGTGGGTTCGGATCCTATATATTGGGATGGCTGGGGCGCTCACTGGCTGAGCGCAGTGCGGCCGGTCTCAAAAAGGACCAAAAAAAAAAAAAAGTTCGTGGAAAAATAAAATGAAAAGATAAAATTATTTTTTCCACGAACTTTTTGAAGATCTTTCATACAGGTTATTTAGGATAAATGTTTGTCATTTTGAATTGTGTAAATTCATTTCCTCATAAAAACTTAAATGAAATCATCTTTCATGGCATCTTGCCACTGTAAGTATCCACAGAACAACCTAACAGAGTGCACAACTTATACCAGAAAGCATAAAGTTTCCAAGAAAAACTAAATATTAAAATTTTAAAAGGTTAAACATATAAATCTTAACTCGAACAGCTAAGAGACATCTGATGTTTATAAGCATTTAAAAAAAAACATTAGTTATTAAATCCCTAATTTAAAACTTTAAATCTCTTTCTGAAGGATAACCACAGAATGACTATTTATATTTAAAATAGCATTTCTTTTAAGGTTTCCACCTGATCCTGGGAGGGAAAAAGGAGCCCAGGAATAAAAAATCTTTCAAAAAATGGAACAGTGGGAAATTACAATTCTTTGAGATATGTTGTCTTCTTAAAGTGACTTAAAGATAAAATTTTATCTTTTTTATTTTTTATTCTATAATTTTTACTTTATTTTGTATATTTGACATTTTTATTTTAGTCTGCACAATTAAAAACAAGCAAACAAATAAAAAACTTGAAATAGGATTGTCAACTGATGTACGTATTGCTAGAACTATTGTCAGAATCCTGCAGAAGTAGCAAATTGTATGGTTAGGGCTAGTACTAGAGTGCACAGACCTTCCAAACCCATTGTACAGACTGGGTCACCAGACCCCTCACATGCCTGGCTGGGTCACCAGACTTCCCACATGCAGGTCCATGAGGTAGGTAATTGGGAAAGATCCCAAAGCTGTTGGCTAGACAACATGAGCTCAGTCCTCAGCTTCCTCAGCAGCAATGACAGCTTACAGCTGCCTCCATCAGATCTGGCAGCAGCACCAGCAGCACCAGCAGTCACCAGCCTCCAGCAGCAAAGCAGCCTCCTTTAAAAAAAAAAAAAAAAAAAAAGGTGGTTACAGCAGATTCAGCAGCAGTAGCAGCAAAAGCAGCAGCAGCAGTGGCCTCTCAGGGCATCCTGGGGGCAGTGGTAGCAGCCACCTCCCTGTGCCCCCCCCCCCCGGGGCATCCCCAGGGGCAGAGAGCACTGTGAACCAGAGCCACTCATCCTTTATACTTAAGTCCAAAAACCCAGACACCTGGGTATGAGTCAGACAACCCAGGAACACTTGGATGCACATGCACAATTACATTAGACAACAACCAAGGAACACCTGGGTGCAGGCGCATATTTACATCAAATGCTCAGCAAGACTCCGAACCCTTGAATGACCCCGGCCATTTATTTCCACTTTCCCTACAATGTAAGTTCATCTTTTAAAAAAAAATTAAACCTATTTGGGGGCTTTATGTAAGCAAAATAAAATGCATATTCATTATATAAATAATCATGTGTATGCTAAATAATCTAATAAAATTATTATATGACATTAAAATAAAGCAAAGTTTATGAATAGTAAAATTTGAACATATTTAAATCATTGTTATGATTTTCTAAAGGAAAGACTCCTTCCAATCAGAAAATATTCAAGATAAAGCCTTAGCGATCTATGTTATCCAAATAAGGTAAATATGTACTACTTAGAAAGAAATCCAACCTTAATTAGGCTAGTGGTTTACCTCCTTCTAATAGTTTAGATGTAACATAACTTATACAATTTCCTTTCAAGCATTTTTATTTTGAATTTGTTGGTGACTTGAAAAGACTAATTAAAATACACATTTGGACTTTATTTATTTATTTATTTATTTATCTTGGCAGCTGGCTGGTAAGGGGATGTCAACCCTTGGCCTTACTGTTATCAGCATCACGCTCGAACCAAATGACTAAATGGCCAGCCCTGGACATAATTTTTATTATCTGTTTCATCTGGATTTCCTTGAAAGACATGACTTTTGCTTGAGGACAATATTTTCATAAAAAATTATTTATAGCTCTAGTTTAAATTGATCTTACCTATACATATTAAGAACACTATTTTCTAAATTACCATTATAAAAATGAATTTAACATTAAATATTTAAAATATTTTTGAATATTAAAAATTATGGTACCACTTTAGTACTTAATTTCATTCACTTCATTTTTCAATGTATAAATATTATTATTTATGGTAACAGATTAATTAAAGAATACTTTGATTGTAATATTTTCATGATCAACTACTGGTTCCCTATTTTCTACAAAATTAAGTTTAACCTTAGTCTGTCATTTCAGGTCCCCAAAACTCTCTGCTTCTAATTGAATCAAGCTTCAGAAGAAAATGGGATCAGCTTTAACCACATATTGGCTTCATACTTTTATCTTTTGCTCTTACCATTTCCCCATGTTAGGTGTTTCTCTGTTATCTTAACCAGATCCATTCTTGAAACAAATGCAGTTTGCATCTTCTTTATGAAGTACCTTCTCTCTACCACAATATGCATTGCTTTCTTTTCTGAATTCTCAGAAACTTTGTGTAGATCCCAGAATATGCGTTATCATTTTGTTAATTGTTTAAGAATTTTTTCCTGTCTACCCCTACCTAATCAAAAAGCTTTGAGACCCATAATTTATCTTTCTTCCCTTCACATCTGCATTATTAAGCACAACTTAGGACATCAAAAATGTTAAATAATTTATCTAGGACTAGTTAATTATCTAATTAACCTGTAGTTCAATAAATTTACTTTGTAATACATAGTATTCTGTGTGATTTGACTTTTAATACTATTAATGATATATTCATCTAAACATTTTAATTTGTGAAAGTAGTTTAAGGGATAAAATATAATTCTAAAATTGAGACTCTTTAGCTTGTGATGATATAAAGTTCTTAGTTATTACAAAAGAGATAATTATTTGTATCAAGCATTCATTACAACTGGGAACAATAAAAAGATCTTAATTATAAGGATTATGCACGCCTTCAACAATTGACAAAGTTGGACAAGTTTTACTGAAGCAAACTAGATCTAAATGCATCCCATATGTCTTGATTCTAACATCAAATGAAAAGAATTCTTAAAAAAAACATGTTTTATGCATGGCTTCATGGTACAATATTGTTACCCCTTGAGAGTCTACTGGGACACTGAATACTGGTTTGACATGAGGAATACGGTGAAGTCATTATATTATTAACAAATGTGTCTGAAAGATATTGAATTTCTTGGTGGTTATAAATAGTTACAGCAAATAGATCTGTCTACAGAAATACCCTTAAAAAGAGAAAATTATTATCAATCCAATCATTAGTTCACTATTACCTCCATTATGCGTAAAAAAAAAAATGGATTCATTAGTAAAGAATCATGACAGCAAAATCCACTTTTAAATGCCCAAGCAGGGCCACTTTCCGTCATGAGTAGAAGCAGCCTGAGGCCCATGCCAGATGCAGCTGTCCCAGAATCGTCTACAGAGCCATAGAAAGGAGTGATCCGGTCAACCAGTCTCACTCGGGATTGTGAAGATGGGGACGGGTCTGAGCGGCCGCGCCAGGAGACAGCGCGATCCTGTGAGCCATGCGCTGTGATAC
>NW_007731324.1:0-7582 GCF_000696425.1 Galeopterus variegatus | reverse complement strand
AGGGAGGTGTCGGTGATGGGCCATAATAATCATATACAGTGTATATTGATAAAATAAAAATAAAAAAAAATAAATAAAAAAATAAAAATAAAAATAAATGCCCAAGCAGTCATTCCCAATGCTCAAGGGCTTGATATATGGACTCACTTTTCTCTGCTAGTTTTGCATGTGTCTTTGAGATAGTATGTTGATTGTTTGATTTGCCAAAACCATTGAAAAGTCATGTAGTTTTAAACATAACATCTATTAACTTGAGATATATGTAATGTAGTAGTTAGTACATCTGTGGCTATATTGTCTTCCAGCTACGTTTTCTTTACGTATATTTTTTATAAATAATTCTTGAAAATAAGAGCATTTTCTGAAATACAGGAGACTACTCCATAATAGAGTCAAGCCTATGCACATTCATAGAAGAAACAGACAACACAGTGATGCCAACCAACAATTGAATCAATTAAATCCTAGATATTTCTTAGGATGCTGGTTCTGTAGATAGATACATAAGACAAGATCAAACAAAAATTATGTTGAAATGATGTTCAGATTTCTTTCCTCAAGAGAAGTAATAGACATAGCAAATTTTACTGTATACGTTATAGTATATTGTCATCAAAACATAGCTGTCAGTTTAGGATTATTAAAATTATTTTAAAGTCAAAGAAGCTGAATCTAAGGAATTTTGAATGATTCTGTTACAACCACATATTTGGTAGTTTATCTGCTTCTAGAAATAAGGCAGCCTTCTATTGAAGAATGTATTCAGCTTAAATACTTCAACATTTATTAAGTGGAAATGAACCTTAAGTTGAACACACTCAGATAATCAGAAAATCTGGTTTTTGAACATATCTTTTTGGTATCCTCTAAAATTTATTTCATTAAACTGAGCTTGATATTATGTTATCATCCTACATCCTAAGGTGTTTTGATAAACAACCAAGAAAATCCTTGTAGTATTTAATATAGGCAAACATCATTAAAGACATATATTATCCAACTAGATCATATTCCCTGTCATTTCCACTCACCCTCTGAGTATTTACATGTAGAATTCTTTGTCCTTATCCTTTAGTTTGCATGCTAGACTTGATTTCCTTTAATGATGAACTTAATGGCATTAAGAGAGAAGAGCCATATATACCCATAGCATATTACTTCAATAGTATGCCACACTGAAAAAGAAATATGTACTAGAATCAAGTGAGGGTTATCCCCCCACTATACCTGAGTGAAATTTCTGATAAATATTGCACTGGGAATCTTTCACTCCCCAAGCCCTCATCCCTTGTCCACCTTGATTGATATCATTGTTCCAGGAGGAATGTTATTGATGCAAACATGTTGTGTCCCCAAGATATGCTGGAGCAGATAATAAAACCGATAACTTCTCAAACTTCCTTGGTTCCACGGGCACGTCTTTACCTCACTGGAATTCAGGATGGCCTTAATACAAGGACACATTCTGAAAACACATAATAGATGTTTTGTTTGGATATAGCATGACCAACTATCTTCTTTTGCACAAGTCAATCTCTGGGAACCTTGATTGGATTGAAAAGAAATTGTTTTATTTTCTTTTGTTTGAGTTTGATGCAATTTTTAAAAACTAGATGATTTGATATTTTTTAAATTCAGAATTTTCAGTTTTCTTGAAAAAGCAGATCTGGCAACTGTGATGGGCAATTTTATGTTTCAAAGTGGCTAAACTGTCAATAAACACAAACTAGGTGTTGCCGTAAAGGTATTTGGTATAATTGATTAGCATCAACAATCAATTGACTTTAGGTAAAGGAGATTATTCTGGATAATCCAGGAGGGCCTGGTTCAATCAGTTGAAAGGATTTAAGAGCCGAACTGAGGTTTTCCTGAGGAAGAAGAAATTCTGTCTCAAGATTGAAGCATCAGCTCCTGCTGGAGAGGTCCAGCCTGCCCTTCCAACTGCCTACCCTACAGATTTTGAATTTACCTAGCCAGACAATTAAATTAAGTCAATTCCTTGCAGTAAATTTCTCTTCCCCTATAGAAAGATAGGTAGGTAGATAGATAGGTAGACAGATAGATGATAGATAGATAGATACATAGATGGATAGATACATAGATAGATAGATGATAGATAGATAGATGGATAGATGATAGATAGATGGATAGATAGATAGATAGATGATAAATAGATAGATAGATGATAGATAGATAGATCCTATTGGTTTTGTTTTTATCTTGGCTGCCACAGCAATACTGAATGAGCATTTTTGCATGATTATGAATTATCCCGGTGTTGGCAAAATATAGGAAAATGGTCAGGGCCCCTCAAAGATGTTCAGAATTTTGCTGAGCATTTGCTGTAAATATCCTCAGGTGTTCCTTGTTATTACTCAATGTAATTGCATATGGGCACCCAGGTGTCCTGGGTTATGGACCTAAACTTAAAGGACTAACAGCTCTGATCCATGGTGCTTCTCAGAACTCTATCAGAGAAGCCACTAGGGTGGCTGCTCCTAGCTCTGAATAAAGCCTATTAATTTTTTACCTACAGCTCCCAGGACCTTTTCCTATTACCTAGCTCATAGACCTGGGTGTGGAGCGTTTGTGACCCAGTCTATGCAACAGGCTCGAAGGGTCTATGAGCCCTAGTCCTAGCTCTACACCCGGGCTTTGCCTCTTTAAATGGGATGCTGGCTCTGAAATCATCACAACTTGCACCTGGCCTGCTTTACCCATTTATCATACCTGCTGGATTCTTAGAGTCACTGTGACTAATTATGGAAATGATATTTTGAGTTGAATACAATCATATCTCTGTTTTAAAATGGAGAATGCCTCCAAGCTTTGTAACTAAACGCTGAAATAGTAAAAGAAGTAGACATGAGAATGTTGAAACATAAATACAAATTTTGAAATGCTAGGGTAGTAAAATAATATCACGAATATTATACCACTTCTGGCAATTTTTTGGAATCAGGTAAAAAGGAGAGGTTTGGGTTAATATTCAGGAATTTTCTAAGAAAGAGTGAGACTTTCTTGAAGAAAGATTCTTGCAGCAGTCATATAATCAGAAAGGGAGGTACTCTAAATTTAGAGAATATCGTATACATGTTTTTCTAGCCTTGAAAAACCAATAAAACAGGTGGATTTTAAAAAATAAACAAGTTTTTAAAATCACTTGGAAGAGAGACTATAATTTTTTTCTGGGTACCACTTCACATTTAAAAAAAAAATTGCTTTATATTCAGGGGCAGTGGCCTAGACTTATTGTATATTCAATGGACTATACGACCAACTCCAGGCCATTCTCTTTTCTATGAAATGGACCAGCCCCCCTCCCCTCTATGTACACTGTCTCATGAGCCTCCCTAATCAATTATCTAGCAATGCCACAAATGTCATGGTTTCCATTCCCCAACTATGATAAAAGCTAATAAATTTAATTTGGTAAAATTCTTTTATGTGACTTTCAGTCACAGTGCAGTTAGTAAATTAATAAAGTGTAAATGTCATATCCTTCTATTTTAATAGGGAGGCAGAGGAGACCTATCTAAATAAGAGAAAGCTGGGAATACAGATACTCACAGGATTCACTACACAGAATACCATTAAATCAACTGATTTCAGCTGGTTTTGGCCTAGTGAAAGCTTTGTGTGAGATTTTTCATTTCTAGAACTATAACTAGCTTTGTTTTCCACAATTTCCTTATATTTTTTGAGTAGTTGCCTAAATTTTCTTAACCATCACTATGTGAAAGAAGTGGGTGTTGTGTGTTTTATTCACCTTTGCCCCATCATCTAATTGAGCTGTCAGCTATCTCCTCAGTTATGTTTAAGACTTTGTTAGGAATTACCCAGCAAAAAAATTGGAATGTAAGAAGGCTATGTGATTAGATACAGAAAGTGCACCCTGGATGCAAGTGATCCAGAAGAGAAAAGATGGCTGTACCAGGAAAAGCACTGGTTGGTCCTGATGCTGGCCATGCCCTCCCGCTGCTGGCTCTGATATACATAAGATGGTGCTCCTCATCTGGGCATGTCTGACCTTCAAATTGCTAAAACCAGAGACTTTTCTATTGCTTTATGGATGAGGCTGTCAAGATTAGAGAGAGTTGAGAAAGAGGTTGTTTTGAAAAAAGTAGACTTGTTTGGCATGACAATGCCATATTAGGCCAATACAAAAACTTAACACAGAAATAAGTCTCTTAGTGACTTACTGGTGAAAATGTACATTGGCCTGCAGAAGACTGCCAGTAAGACAGAGTATAAGGATAATGATATACAGCATACTCCAGGAGCGTAGTGGCATTCTATTTATGTAGATTATCCATGTCTTTGTTCATAAATTCTAGGCCACAATTGGTTGTGGTAGGGATCATATTTCAGTGACTTTAGTCTTCTAACATAACAAGTCACAGGATCAATTATGATAATGAAAAAAGAGTTTATCCATTGAACAATGAAAAATAATAAAAGAATCTACATCAATTTATGTTGAAATGATAGAATAATTATTGTATGCTTTGATTTGGGAGCGTGCAGTTCTCTGTTGTTAAGAAAATGGGAATTTTTGAAAAAATAGTAAACATAGTTAAAATTAGCGTACAAAGAAGTTTCCACAAAAGTTTATAATGTTTATAATTAAAACCAGACTTTATCCATTATTGTTGGTGTTATTTTTATTGCATGCTTATTTTTATTAGCAGATTTAAAAACCCATTCTTAGAAGACTCTAATTACATATAGAGCATTGGAAGCAACCATATTCCAAACCTTTGCTTTTTAGTCTTTCCAAATATACTTATTAAAATTATTTTTATACACGCATGGTGTCCAGATGCTAATCACCATTGCATTTGAATATTTAATTAAACATGTCTTTTTTTCTTCTTGCGGCAAACGACTTCTTTCTTTTCATATAATTTATGGCTTTCACATTTTATCCATCATTCAGGGTCAGAGGTGCAAAAACAAAATAGCTAAATATTATTTATTACATATTACAAAAAAATCTTATTAATCTAAATTGGGAGATCCAAGGAGAACAAATCTGAAACCTAATAGATAGTATTCTAGAGTGAAAATAAAAATCAAACATTTACTGAGTGTCAACTTTATGTCAAACAATGTGCTAGAGGCTTTTTCACAATCAGTCACATTCAATATGTAAAACAATGTGGTGAATTCTCTTTATTCTCACATTAAAGATAAATGAGTTTAGCTTCAGAAAATAAATATCTTGGCTAATATCACAAAGCTATTGACTGGCAGTACTGGGATTGATAAAAACCTTTGTGATACTAAAGTTCCTCTTTATAAATAAAATATATTTATTCAAAATATTAATCTAAAAGGAACAAAGATAGTCAATAGACTACTCTGAGATGTTTGTAGAACTCCCAGGAGTTTCTTCACCAACAGTTTTAATAGCATTAGTGTGTTGATCTTTCAAAATATAAAACACAATATTCCTGGTATAATGTTTATTACATAAAAATGTTCTCCTCACACTCTTACCAGAGTTTTAAAAAAATTATACACTTTAGGATGACAGCTATTTTTCTTTCTGCTGAAATATGCACAGCTTAGCTTTCTTTTAGCTTTCAAGAATTGGCCATGTTTTCTTGCATTTTCTATTTGACTGACATCATGCTACATATAAATAGATTTTTAAAATACCTATGCATGCTAAACTTAGCTATGCAACTGGCTGTGTTTCCTAATGACTAATGTCAGAGTAATACATAATGGCACCCTAGACAATGTGCCACCCTCTTGAGCAGTATATTTTAGAAATTAAAATGTTGAGAATAAGTAATTTTATATCTTAACCACCCTAATCCACTGAAATATTATTTCACCTTTAACTATATACAATGAGCTCTGAATTTTGCCACCTGAAGTTCATTCATGTGTTAAAGTATTCTAAATCAACCAATATTTATTGTATCATATACTAAGCAAGTTGTTAGGGCTTCAAAAATGGATAAGGAGTGACATCAACAAACATGGCAAAATAAGGAACTCCAAACACTATTCCTTCAAAAAATGCAATTAAAAATTCTTTTTATTGAAACATATTGATTATACATATTTATGGGGCACACAGTTATGTTTAAGTACATGTGTACAATGCAGATTGATCTATTCAGGGGAATTAGCCCATTCATCTTTGCAAAACTTAATCATTTCTTTGTGATGTGCACATTTGATATTCTTCTAGTCATTTAGTTACGTGCAGCAAAACATTATTGATTATAGATTTCTGGGTCGACTGTACACCAGTAGGGCTTGTTTTCTCTTTCTCACCATACTTTTGTGTCCATTAGTCAGCCTTTAACTATTCCTCCTTCCTCCTCCCCTTTACAACCTCTAATAGCCATAGTTGTTCTCTCTCCTTTTAATAGTTAAACTTATTATTTTGTTTTGTTTTTGTTTGTTTGCTTCTCTTGTTGTTTTGTATTTTTTTTTTTTTTAGTTCCCCCATTTGAGTGAGAACATGAGGTATTTCTCTTTCTGTGCCTGGTTTCTTTCATTTAACATAATTTTCTCCAAGCTCATCCATGTTGTTGTGAACGTCAAAATTTCATTTTTTTTATGGCTGAGTAGTATTCCATTTTGTACATATACAATATTTTCCTTATCCAATCATCTGTCGATGGACATTTAGATTGGTTCCATATCTTGGCTATTGTGAACAGAGCTGCAATAAACATGGGATCTCAGGTATCCCTTTGACATGATGCTTTCCATTCCTTTGGGCACATACTCAGTAGTGGAATTGCTGCATCATATGGTAGTTCTATCTGTAGTAGTTTGAAAAACCTCCATACTGTTTTCCATAATTGCTGTAGTAATTTACAATACCACCAACAATGTATAAGTGTTCCCCTTTCTCTGCATCCTCACCAGCATTTCCTATTTTGTCTTTTTAATAATAGCCAGTCTAACTGGGCTGAGATGGTATCTCAATGTGGTTTTGATTTGCATTTCCTTGGTGATTAGAGATGTTGAGCATTTTTTCATATACCTGATGACCATTTGTCTATCTTCTTTTGAAAAATGTCTATTGAACTCCTTATTCATTTTATAACTAGGTTATTTGGTTTTTTAGTGTTGAGTTGTTCAAGTTCCTTGTATATTCTGGAAATCAGCCCTTTGTCAGATGCATAGTTTGCTAATATTTTCTCCCCTTCTGTTGATTGTCTCTTCACTCTGTTAATTGTTTCCTTTGCTATGCAGAAGCTTTTTTGTTTGCTGTAATCCCATTTGTTTATCTGTACTTTAGTTGCTTGTGCTTTTGAGGTCTTACTCACAAAGCCTTTGCCTAGTCCTATGTCCTGGAATGTTTCCCCTATGTTTTCTTCTAGAAGTTTTATAGTTTTAGGTCTTAGTGTAAGTCTTTAGTCCATTTTGAGTTGATTTTTGTATATGGTGAGAGATTGGGGTCTAATTTTGTTGGGCTACGCCCAGGCCGCCAGCCATTTTGGGAAAGTACCTCAGCCATTTTAAACTTGCTTCGGGCTGATTCTGGGAAACCGAAACCTAAGTGGAGAACTCAAAACTTAAAAGAACTAACTTCCGGGGTACGGTGACT
>NW_007731323.1:140633-162989 GCF_000696425.1 Galeopterus variegatus | reverse complement strand
CTGTAAAGAAGGAATGATTAAGTACCAGTGTGGAAATAAGCCATCCAGGCCACCTGCATCAGCATTTGGAGCTAGTTATGGTAAGTTTGTTTACAAACTGTCTATATAAACCTGAACTCAGCCTTGCGATAGCATAGAGAGAAGCGTGGCATATGCTTTTGAGTCACCATCTGCCCAACCCATTACTCTGTAAGTAAGTTCTCCTGTAATAAAGTTCTTTGCTTTATCACAAAAAAAAAAAAAAATGTATTTTGATGTTCAACATTTAGTAAATATAATGAGAAAACTATTACACATGGCCTGGGGGGAAAACTGACTAAAGTTTTGTATTATTTTATTTTTCTTCTTTATTAGCTTGCTAGTTACATAACTAGTTATATAATTAGTTATATTTATATGATAAATTATTATTTATTATTTATTTATATGATAATTATTATTTTTTTATTTTTTATTTTTTATTATACATATATGTGGAGTATGATGTTGATTTTCAATAATTGTGTAGAATGTGTGGTGGTTAGATCAGTGTAGTTAGCTTATTCATCATTACAATATACAATCATTCTTTGTGTCCATTGACCAATTCCTCATTAACCCCCCAGTCTCTCCCCCTCCCCTTTTCTACTTCTAGTTTTCTAGAAGGTCAGTGTATTACTGTGATTGTTGTTTTTTCTTTCTTTCTGTCTCTCTTTATTGTTCATTTGTTTATTTATGAATTCAGCTCCCAAATATGAGTGAGAACATGCAGTATTTCTCTTTCTGTACATGGGTTATTTCACTTAGGTAATTTTCTCCAGGCTCATCCATGTTGTTGCAAATGGTAGAATTTCATTCACTTTTGGCTGAGTAGTATTCCATTTTGTATATATACCACAATTTCCTTCACCAGTCATCCATCGATGGATGCTTCATTTGGTTCCATCACTTAGCTATTGTAAATAGAGCTGCAATAAACACAGAAGTGCAGGTGTCCCTTTGACCTGATGTTTTCCAATCCTCTGGATATATCCCCAGGAGTGGGATTGCTGGATCATATGGAAGTTTTATCTGTAGTTGTTTTAGGAATCTCCATACTGTTCTCCATAATGGCTGTACTAATTTACAGTCCCACCAACAGTGCAGGAGGGTTTCTCTCTCTACACATCCTCACCAACATTTGCTATTCTCTGTCATCTTTATAATAGCCAGTCTGATTGAGTTTAGATGATATCTCAGAGTGGTTTTGATTTGCACTTCCCTGATGATTAGTGATGCTGAGCATTTTTTCATTTACCTATTGGCCATTTGTATGCCTTCCTTTGAGAAATGTCTGTTCAGCTCCTTTGCTCATTTTTAATTGGATTATTTGGTTTTTTGCTGTAAAGTTGTCTGAGCTCTTTGTATATTCTGGATATTAATCCCTTGTGAGATGCATATTTTGCAAATATTTTCTCCCATTTTGTAAGATGTCTTTTCACTCTATTGAATATTTCCCTTGCTGTGCAGAAACTTTTTAGTCTGATATAATCCTATTGGTTTATTTTTTCTTTTGTTGCCTGTGCTTTGGTGTGTTATTCATAAATTCATTGCCCAGTCCTAAATCCTGGATTGTTTCCCCTATGTTTTCTTCTAGGAGTTTTAAAGTTTCAGGCTTTATTTTAGGTCTCTAATCCATTTTGAGTTGATTTTGGTATATGGTGAGAGGTATGGGTCAAGTTTCATTCTTCTACAAATGGATATCCAGTTTTCCCAGCACCATTTATTGAAGAAGCAGTCTTTTCCCCAATGTACGTTCTTCATGCCTTTGTCAAAGATCATTTGGCTCTAATTACGTGGGTTGATTTCTGAGTTCTCTATTCTGTTCCGTTGGTCCATGTGTTCGTTTTTATGCCAGTACCATGCTGTTTTTGTTACTACAGATTTGTAATATAGTTTATATTATTCTTTAGTGACTACACTAATAATTATACTATATCTCATTTAACATATAATTTACTTTAGTACTTTTACAACTTCCAAGATGATATAAGTATCATAGAACACTCTGATTCTACTTAGCTCTACTTAATTTATGTGTTATTGTGTTTGAGTGTTTTTATTTTGTATAAAATAAACTTCATAAGGTATTATTTTTACTGTATATTATAGTCAATATTTATTTATCAACCCATGTCTTATGCTTTTCATTTCTTCTCTCATCTCCAGGGTTCCATATGGGATTATTTTCCTTCTGACTAAATAACATCTTTTATTTTTTCATTAGTGCCAGTCTGCTGAAAATGAATTCTTAATTTTAGTATGTGTGTAATGTCCCTTCATTTTTTGACTATATATTTCTGGATACCTAAATCTAGGCTAGCAGTTATTTTCTTTCAGTACTTTCAAGCTTTCTATTGTTTTCTGGCTTCCTTGTTTCTATTGTTAGTCAGGTAACAGTCTTATTTTTCCTTATTTGAAAGAACTATATCTTTTTCACTGTCTGCTTTTTGTTTGTTCTTTACAAGTTCTACTATGATGTGCTTTTATGGTTTTTGTTGTGTTTACCATATTTGGGGCTCATAAGGCTTCTTCAACCCAGCCTTGTTCCTTTCATCAGTTTTGGAAAATTCTCTGCCATTAGATCTTTAAGTACTGTTGAATGTGTGCTCACTTCTTCAAACCTTTTACCACAACTTCCACTTTTCCTTTGAGAGGTGAAACTAGTGACATACTGAGTTCACCTCTATTGACTTCACTCTTTTGCTACATCATGGTTACTCATATTCTGAATTCACAGACAGGTACACGTTACAATTATGCGTCTTCACTGGATGTTTAGATGCATGGTTAGTTGAAGACCACATAGTCTGCCATTTCCAGAAATGAATCACCTTGCTCATATGTTCTGGAAACTCCTGGCAACAGACTATAAAGAACCTAAACTCCCTGTTCTGAGATTTCCCACTATGTTTCCTCTAAGAATCATAACATCATTGTAGAAAGAGCTGTGCAGCTATTCTTAAGAATTACCATGTTTAA
This sequence comes from Galeopterus variegatus, assembly GCF_000696425.1. Taxonomy (NCBI): domain Eukaryota; kingdom Metazoa; phylum Chordata; class Mammalia; order Dermoptera; family Cynocephalidae; genus Galeopterus; species Galeopterus variegatus. The sequence continues at coordinate 159,989 of NW_007731323.1, read as the reverse complement.
TGGCAGGCTGTGGATTACAAAAATTAAGGAGATGGCTACATTTCATTCATCAAAAATCAAAATAAAATTCTTTAAAAATCTAATGTACAAATCGTATACACACACACACACATACACACACACACACAGTGCTCAGAGATAGCTTTATAGAAATAATCCCTAAGCTTAGTTACTTTAATTTGATGGCAGTGTTTTTACAGGACAACACTAGGTACAAACATAACTTTCATTCTAACAATATATTTCAATACATATCTATATAGTAGCAACAGATCTTTTGCAGGAGAAATATTAAATGGTTTCATTTTCAACATCATTATTTTCCAATAATTTTCCAATGATGTTGAAAGTTATATGACAGTGTACAGAGTCATATAACCAGAATACATTACTTTTTAGGGAAAACAATGTCAAAAGACTGTGCCCTGTACTCTTAAGACATGGGAGCTCTGAAGATATAATGAGCTTTTCCTGTATTTCCCAAGATTACCTAGGATTTTTTCCTTTGTTGTTTTCTTCTAGTATATATTATTTTATTTCCATTTCAGTTCTGATAACATTGTTTGTGACATTTCTGTTATAACATGTGCTCACCCTGAACAAAGGGAGTAAGTATTTTTCTAAAATGTTTAAATTTTTATAACAGTGTGAAATCATGAAAATATCCTTTGTGAAAAAGGTTAGTAGTGCATATTTTTCATGAAATGGATGAAGATGTGGATAAATGAATAAATGAATGGAGGAATGAATAATGGTTGTAAATGGATATTAATATGTTGTCCTCAGTGTTTATGTTCTTTTTGTTTAGAATATATGCATATTTCTGAAAATATTTATGCTAACCTTTAACAAAAAAATTACATCACAAATTTTTCTTATAGCAATGTTGGGCAAAATGCAAAACATTTTTCTTTTTATTTGTGTTGGAATCATTGATCCAGTTAGAGATTTCTTCTCTTTGATGTCAGTTGTAAACTATGGTTGAAGGATGCATCTCCCTTATACAATGGACATTAAAAAAAGTTGTTTCCATAAAATGGCATTGAAATTCTAGTAATAGTTGAATATTATTCACAAGCATTCATCACTGTGGTGATGAGAATAACTGAAGGAACATTTAGGAGTTTGACTTTCGTTTTTAAGTTTGCCTTAAAACACGTTTTTCTCTAACTTGGCACATGTTGGCCATAAGAGGAAGTGAATTTAGATTATCCTTATTTCTCCATGGAAAGTAAATTTCCTGGCTGCACCCATAGTTACCTAGTTCACTCATAGTTAATCTTTCTCTTCATTGAAATATCTAATCAGTCAAGTGTGGAGAAATTCTTCCTCCTCATTTTAGTAAAAGCATGCATTTATAATTTCATAAGAATTAATGTTTTAAAAAGCATTTTCTGGTTCTTATACCCCTGTCCCTGTTCCTGTCCAAAGAAACCTTCCAGGTTTCTTAGCTTCTTGTTCTCTTACTATACCATGCTTCTTTAAAAGATAATTTTCCTTTTAATTTGCAGTTATTATCACAAATATTAATAAATGCCACTTATTTGAAAAAGCTTCATATTCTAATAGCATACCTTTTGAAAGGGGATATCTTGTTTAATTCATTTTAAGGACATTTACATAATACCATGGCTACAAAAGAAGTAAGATGTTGGTCATGTTTTACAGTAATTAGATGAAGTGAGTTTGAAAACAGAATTCTTCCCAGTTTGATCTTTCTTAATATATGTAAGGTTTGTTTATATATATATATATATAGAGAGAGAGAGAGAGAGATGATAGATAGATAGATGGATAGACAGATAGATAAATAGATAGATAGATAGATAGATAGATAGATAGATAGATAGATAGATAGATAGATATCTCAGTTGCTCTATATTAATTAGAGGGAGGGACATTAAAAATTAATCAGGAATATGAGATATAGTTGATCATTACAAGGCCTTTATGAACTACATAGTACAAATTCATGAATAAAATGTTAGTAAAGAGTATATTTATTTCCTTTTTATGTAACATAAGCAACTAGGTAAGTTTTCAATCTGATTAGGATGTCCATGTGACTATTCATATTAAAAGTTTCCCAGTTTTTATTTCTTTTTATAAACATCAAGCTTATAGTATATCAAGCACTAAGGAACCACTATTCTCAATTTACAACTTTGTTTACTTGATCATGTGTTCATATGGCATCCTGTCTCAGTTATCAGAAATTTCAGTCGTGCTTTCATCGTCCATTAATGCTTTGTCCTGCCAGTATTGGCCCAGTAGGGAAAGAACCAGATTATCTTCTGTTCTGTCATTTAAGAGGTACTAAAAATTTCTACTTGAGTAAAAATAACATCCAAACATGGCATCCCTCCTTCTATTTTGAAATTCCCACCATGAAATTCATCATGAGTGTATTGGGAACTGTCTTCAGAGAATACCTATCAGAAAACACATTTTTCTGGGATATGGCCTTCTAATTGCTTCTGATTAGCATTTCAGCATTAGCACAAATTAGAAAAGCATCCCCTTTAGGCCAGCATTCACAAATGGGCAGCCTCAGAGGGACTAAACCAACCTGTCCTTGAAAGCCTATTAAGAGCAGACATAATATTTTCAATCACACAACTCACCAACACTCTGACACATGTCCTTCCTGAGTACCTTTTCATTGCCTCATGAACCAGATTCTCTCTTAACTTAAGGTGCTTGGATATTAAATTTGTTTTGTCTGAGTCATTTTCCCCCAAGTTTTCCTGGTCAATTCCTACTCTGCTTCTAAATCTTAAATTAAATAATACTTTAGCTTTGTCTTACCTGAGATCTGTGGTAGAAGTTCTTGTTTCCCCAACAGCTAAATGGACATGTGATGTGCTAATGACGTAGGCAGTTGGCAATGTGGGTATGACTATTGGTAAAAAAGTGGATTTGTAGAGTCTTCATGCAAAAAGACTTGGTGATGTCTGTAAAAATGCCCAGATATATGCACATAGAGTTATACTGTATGAAATATCAGAAATGAAGCCAATAAAATGTTCCTTGGCACTGAAATTGTCGAATAAATTTTGGTATATCATTATGCAGAATTCATTGTCATGACATGAAAATGTCTTCAAAAGATACTGTTAACTAAACAATACATAAGCAGAAAGATGTCTATGACATTTATATATATAAACAAGGAACTATATATACACCCATGCAGATGTATTGTACATGAATGTACACTTCCACAAATATAGAAAATTGAGGCTAAAAATGTTAACTATGGCAACTTTTAGGGAGAAAAACGCGGTAGGGATGTTTGAATATAGAGACATTTACATTAACTGCGTATATCCCTGCATTATTTCAATTTTTTCCTGATCATTATATATTGTTATGTTATAGCAAAACAATATTTTAGTTTAGAGACTAAGCTTTAGAGACTAAGTTTTAGTAGTTTAGAGACTAAGCTTTAGTTTAAGTCCTACAAATATAACAGTAATGACTCTTTTTAATGGTGATGATGAATTTAGGGAGGGCTTAGGAGTTTTTGAATGTCAAAATAGTGTTTCTCAAATTTCAGCAAAAAAAGCTTTACTATGCATGGAAAGAAAATTGATACAATTTTTCCAGACAATTCCAGCAAAAGAAAAGGTTAATCTAAATCTAAGAAACACCCTATGTTTCCACTTCCTCAGGCAGTAGTAAGTAGAATAGGCTGAAATTTAAATGGCTTTAATATAGTCATAAAGGTTCTGCTTCTTATATTCCATCCTTAATAGCAATTCTTTCTGCCTAAGTAATGCGTTATCTCCAGGTGATAGAATCATTTGCCCTTTGGAATACCATTTCTGGTGTTATCATATCTTTTAAGAAGCTTTCATTCTATAAGTCAAAATAGACAAAAAGCAATCAACTAATTAGTCAGTGTTAGCAAATGGAAACTATAATATAAGAACCAAATAAGCAATCACAATTCCAGGAATCTTTTTGAATAAAGCAGATGGCTTCTTTCATTGTGAAAGGAGGGGTGTAAGAGTTAATCTCGTTTTTTTAATGCAAGTTAAGTAATCCACCTGGTACGTCTGTTTTCTTTAACTTTAGACATTGACCAAAAATGTGTTAATATATTAAAGGATTTTTTTAAATTACATTTTGATTTTTACAGTTATTTAATGCAGTTGTTTATGAATTTAAACATGCAGCTTTATAACTCCATTTTTAAGTATAAAAATGGCTCATTTTGTGGTAAATATAAAGCCAATTTTTTTTCTATTTTCTTTCCAACAATACCACTTAATTTAAAATAATTGATGTATTCATGAATTAAACAAATATTTATTAAGTGGCTTCTATGCATTGAGCAATCTGCTAGATGTTAAAAAGGACACAAAGGGACAACCAGAAAAGCATACCATTGAAGATGATGTAAAAGATGCCCTGAAGATTCAGACATCTTCAGGCATCACGGAGCTGATATCTCCCAATTCTATCAATTGTATCCTTCCAGTTAATTTTGGTTTTTGATGAACTTGCAACTACTGATAAAAAGAGACCATTTTGGTCTCAAGAACAGCAATCACCAGGAATAGATTAACAGGGAAATGTGTGAATGCACTAATCCAATAATCAAGTGACTAAGGGGGAAACAGTGTGCCTTGTCCTGAATGTCCCATTATAGTACTATCTAACAATTAAAACACACTTATTACATTTCAGGCCCATTTTAAGTAGTTTATACATTTTAACTCCTTTTAAATGTAGAATAACTCTAAGTAGGTATTATCAGCATCCCCTTTTTCAAATGAGAAAACGAAAGAGAGGTTAAATAATTTTCTCCAAGTTACACAGCTAGTAAGCAGGATTAATACCCTAGGCAGTCTAGCTTAAGTCCAGGTTCCGAATTGCTTCATTACACTGAAAAGACTACCACTTTTAAAAGAGAGTAAAATAATTAGTCTGTCCTGTTTTTCTTTTCCTTCTAGCATCTGAATAAATCACTTCATCTATTTTAACACTAAATGGTAAACTCTCAAAATCAGCACTTTGGTGCTTTTGAATTAATCCTTCCATTACATTGATTCATGTAGTATATGCACATGGGAGCATATTAGTTTTTTGACAAAAATCATTAACATTTGACTTCTTATGCTAGAAATTGAAAACAAGCCCCTAATTGTTAACACTCAATTCTCACTGGGTGACTCAGAGCCACACAGAAACTTTGAAATGCGCATGCCTCTTGTAGGAAAATTATTCTTACTAATATTTTAACTCAGCTCATCTAAGTGAAAAAGACTTGGCTATACAATGGAACTGCACAAAAAATCCAGGGTTATTCAGTTTTAACACAATTCAGAATATCTCCATCCAGGAGCAAGGGAAACCAGGTAAAGCATTCAGACCTACTCCTCAGACCACTGAACTTACATCTTAGGAGAGCAACTGGAGGGACTGGGTTGTTGACTCTGTGCTTCTCCTGAGACTGCACTATGGAAAGGTCTTCATCTCATCTCTCTCCCATTTACCTCCAGGTTTCCATTTGTCAACACATTCTCATTTAGATTTTTTCAAAATACATATAACAATATCTGCAAAGTTTGTTATAGGTTGTTAAATTCAATATGTAACCTTCTATACTATAATTTTCTACTGATTATGAATGCTATCCATGAACACATACCGTCCTGAAAATAAGTTAGTAAATTAAGAAATACGTCAATGCTTCATATTCTTCCAAATATTTATTACACACCTTAGGAAAAATGATAGGGAAATTATGCAAGGATTATAGAGCTTTGGTCAAACCCAGATCTTTTCTGAATATATTAGAATATTATTTATGGAGTCAGTTTATCTTCACAACTTAGGATGGCATTGTATAAATTCAGTAAATATCATTTAAGGACATGCTGTCAAATGAGTGTTATCATTTAGTTGAAAAGGTGCATGGGATTAGCTATTTGACTTAAAAAGATGTGCAATTTATACTTTCTAAGTTATGGCACAAAAGAACATCAAACCAAAACAAGTGCATTAGGGTATTCAAGAACCATATTCTAATGGTCTCTTCCTTAGATTTCTTTACTTCTTTATTTTTTTTTCCAAATTTTATTTTATTTTGTCAATATACAATGTGGTTGATTATTGTGGCCCATCACCGAAACCTCCCTCCCTCCTCCCGCTCCCCACTCCCTCCCAACAATGTCCTTTCTGTTTCCTTGTTGTATCAACTTCAAGGAATTGTAATTGTTGTGTCTTCTTCCCCCCCCCCACTGTTGTTTGTGTATTTATTTATTTATTTTTAGCTCCCACAAATAAGTGAGAACATGTGATATTTCTCTTTCTGTGCCTGACTCGTTTCACTTAATATAATTCTCTTTAGATTTCTTTAAATAAAAATTTCATGACAGTAGAAATGGCTCTGGTGAATGTAAAGATGAAGACTGTTATTTGCCTTCCTCTTACAGTGTCTTACCAAGGTATTTAGAAAGCCTGGTGAGTCTGTTATCCAAACACTTTGTAGTCCCAGCTCAGCAGGCTGTCACCCCTTCTGTGCCAGGTTACCCTGCCTCTCCTGTGGCTACACTGTTTTTTGACTGTCATTTTTATTGAAAAATAAAAGCTAAATTGGAGTTTCAGAATACCTTCCATTTAACTCCTTTAATAAAACGGGAAAGATAAAAGCAACCTCGTCACAAGAGAAGTGTTTTTGAAAGCTATGCCTTGGATATCAGAGATGCAGAAATAAAAGGCTGCTTCAAAAATAGAGCCCACCGGTCTAGCTCTGGCCCTCTGCAGCTCTTCTCCTGGACTAGACCTGCTTTTAGCTTTAATTTTTTATTCAAGAAGTTAAATGGGAGACATGAAATAGTTTGGATCAAATATCACAACAAATGAAAAATGGGAAACAGATGATTCTTTTAAATACATTATTCTTATGCAGCTGGGCCAGACAACTTCGTGAGGCAATTTTGCAGATGTCTGTTGGGAAAGAGACTATTGTTTATACTGTATTTCTTTACACAGAGAACTCTTCTATCCACTAATCCCATGGAAAGGTGAGATTTCTCAAAGCATATCCCACCTAATATGCTCATCAATATAATATTCTCCGAGAATTCCTCCAATAAAACACACAAAAACCAAGATTGTGTAATTTTATATTTGCCTAACTTATTTGCCTGTAAATTTCTTTAAAATTTTACATTTACTAATATCCCTAGGTTCTGATCTTAGAGGTTTTATGATCCTGATCATCAGTCATACTACTAAAATAATTTTAAAATATTTTTAACAGAAGGAATCCCCTTAGCTGTGTAATTGTAGCTCTATTTAGTGCATTTACATTGATTACTAAATTAATACCTACCATAGATCAATAACTCTGGGTAATAGTATTGTGTAAATGCAAATTGGCTGAGAGATATTAGTATTCAGGACAGCATAATTCAAGAGTGCTATATATATTATTTCACTGGCAAATATAACTAAAGAGAACATGGAAGAGAAAGAAAGTAGGATTTGGCAAAGGAAAATAATTGATAAGTCCTTGAATTTAAAAAAAAGATTTGATTTTACTATTATATAGATCATTTAGATCTACACTGTTCAATAATCCCAATCTCTGCTCTATTCTTCCTATGATATTCAGTTAAAAATTTAATGAAGATTAGTCTAAAATACCCCCAGCTGTATTTTACCCTCTTAATTAGAGCAAAAGACACAATTTGGGATTGTAATATTCCCTTATGGCTCTTATATATCTTTAAGTATAATTTCTTTTCAAAGAAGAACTCTGTTTCAGTCATTTCATGCCATTCTAACCGATCAAAGAGAAAAAGGGAAATGGAAGTTATGATGATATTAAGGATATCTTCCAGGATAAGTCAATATCGATGAAGGATTGAAGTATTGTGAAGAGGAAGCTATTCTACACGACCTCCAGATTCGGAGGGGTGTGCTAAAAGCATTCTAGTGGCCTGCAATCAGAGCAACCTCATTATTGTAAGCATAGTATTATTTTAAATTAGCTTTTTATATTTAATTAAATAACACCTAGTCTACAAAGTACCTCTTATTTTCCATGCCAGCATTTTGTATGACTACCTTCAAAATAAGTTGCATAGAATAGGCAAAGAATAAACAAAAAGCAATTACTTCTGCTCCATACAGGAAAAGAAAAAGGAAGGAACGTGGATAAATTTGGCAGCCTGTTTTTTGATCCTATGAAACAATATCTTTTTTAAAAAGAACCATTATATTTAATAATTACATAATTTTTCCTAGGCTCCAACAAAAAGCAAAGAAGACTATTTCAACAATGCTAAAATGTAAATAGCATTACCATTGTCTTATGGTCTTCAATAGGCTGCAACTGTTCTCACTCAAATTGTGATCCTTAACCAAGTCACTTTGCCCGCTGAGGATTCACTTACTTTCTTGCTTTAATTTTCTTTGGCGTGTATCCTGGTCAGACAAAAGGATAATTTTGAAGGCACTGAATGCCATATTGTCTTTCGAGTATTCACAGAAAAGTTTCCTTTGTGGCAATAACATTGCTTTTGAAAATGCAAAAGAGATAAGTATATAATCATGGGAATTCTAATCTAGAGTGGCTTAATTTGATACAAAGTTTTAAAATGTGGGGTAATGTCATTATATATATTTTTTAAAGAGGACACTTCAGTCCAGATGTGATGGCACATATCTACATTCAGCATTTGCTAAAATAAAATCCATTTATTATATAACATAATACTTTAAAGTTTAATGTATCATAACTTGCTTGAGATCATGTATTTCTAGAATCACTGTCATTTTCTTATTATTGCTAACCTAAAGTACTTTAAATACAATAATTGTTTTCTGCCTACACTAAATATATACTGCATGTTTAAAACGTATTTCACTAACTAAATAGGCAAGTACATATTTAGTCCAAGTATATGTGCATTGTTGTTATTTTGAAAACATTTTCCCACTGAAAAGGCACGAGGAAAATGTGTGTGAGCTAATCGTAAGTCGGTGATGAAAACTGGGTATGTTTTCCTCTGCTAAACGTATTTAGTGAGAATGAAGTTCTTCAGCAGAGAACACACTTATAATTTGGCAGTATTTACTTTTGGCATATGTCCATAATAAATGACACTAGGCATGGCTAGTAACTAAAATCTCACTGACTATAAATATTCTGCTAAAATACCAGTGATACAGGAAAGAAAACAAATGCAGAAGTTTTTTTTTTTTAATATTCTGTATTTTGTATTTTATCAAGTCTGATAATGATAACTTCCAGTTTTCAAATGTTAAAAAAGACCCCCCCATGTACATTTATCAAAATGTCAATAATTGCCATTTGATTTTTTAAATTAAGCTTTGTATTTTGAGATAGTTTTAGATTCACAAGTAGTTGTGAGATTCCATGTACCCTTTATCCAGCTTCCTCTAATGGTAACATCTTGCAGAACGATGGTACAGTATTTCAACCAGGATAACTGACACTGACAGTCAGGATACAGAACATTTCCAACACCTCAAAAGTCTCTCCTATTGCTTTATTATAGCCATATACACTTTCCTCCCACTTCCACCCCTCCTCAAGCCCTGCAACCACTAATTTGCTCTCTGTTCTATAATTTTGTCATTTCAATAATGTTATATGAATGAAATCATATAGTAGTTAACCTTTTGATATGGGCTTTTTTCACTAATAATTCTCTGGAAATTCATCCAGTTTACAGTATGTATACTACAGATTTTTAAACATTCACCTGGTAAAGAACATTTGGATTTTTTTCTTTTTTTGCTATTATGCATAAAGTTGCTGTAAACATTTATTTTCAGGTTTTTTTTGTGTGTGTAAACATAAGGTTTTCTTTCTCTGGAATAGAAGCCCAGGAGTGCAATTGTGGGTTGTATAGTAATCACATATTTAGTTTTTGATTTTACTTTTGTTTTTAAGAAACTACCAAATTCTTTTCCAGTGAGGCTGTATAATTTTACATTCCTGTTAATAGCACACGAGCAATATAGTTTCTCTTCATTCTCACCAGCATTTTGTGTTGCTATAATTTTTTTTATTTTACCCATTCTGATGGGTGTGTACTGATATCTCACTGAGGTTTTCATTTTCATTACCTTAATGGCTAATGAAGAAGTGCTTTTTTCCACCCGTATGTCCTATTTGTTGAATTGTCTTTTCATGTATTTTTCGCATGTCTTCCAATACGTGAAGACAATTCCATTTTATTATTGTATTATTTGTTGCTTTACTGTTGAGTTTTCAGAGTTCTTTATATAGTTTAGATACTAGTCCTTTTTCAGATATATGGTTTGCAGATATTTTTCCCAGTCTGAAATTTGTCTTTTCAATGTCTAAACAGGGACATTTACAGAGCATAAAGTTTTTGATTTTGATAATAGCCAATTTATATATTTTTTTCCATTTCTGGGTCATACTTTTGGTGTCAAGTCTAAGAACTCTTTGCCCAGCCCTCAATCCCAAAGGCTTTTTCCATAAAGTTGTATAGTTTTATAATTTGTATTTAGGTCTATGATCTATTTACTGTTAATTTTTATGTAAGGTATAGGAACTAGATGATAGGGTTTTTTTTTTCTTTTTTTCCCCACCAAGGAAAAAAATCTTTTTGTCAAAAAACACTTTTGTCAAAAATCATTTGAGTTATTTGCATGGGTCTATTTTGGGGTTGTCTTTCCTGTACCATTGATTAACAACATACATTGATAATTTCACAAATATACACAGTCTTGGTTACTTTTACTATAAATTAGGTCTTGAAGTCAGGAAGACTCATTATTTTTCTTTTTAAAAACTGTCCTAGCTATTCTAGTTTCTGTACTATGTTGAGTCTTCAAATATGTGATAACCATGTGTTTCTCCATTTATTTAGACCTCCTTTGATTTCTTTCATCAGTGTTTTGGCATGTAAGTCCTGAACATGTTTTGTTAGATTTACATCTAATTATCTTGTGGACTTTTTTTTTTAATTGTAAATTATGTTTTATTTTTAATTGTGATGTCCATTTGTTAGTTGCTAACAAAAATATGTTTGATTTGTACAGGTTTATCTTATATCTGAAATTACTCCTCTATTAGTTCTTTTTCAGTTTTCTCATAATATCTTGTTATTTTCTACATAGATGCTGTCTACAGAGAACTCATTTCCTGCTTTCCAGTCTGTGTGCCTTTTACTTTTTTTTCATGTAGTTGTCAAAAATCTTGAATAAGAGTGTAAAGAGCAAACATCCTTGCTGTGTTTCCAATCTTAAGGGTAAAACCTTCAATCTTTCATCATTAGGTATAATGTGACCTGAAGTTTTTGTTTTTTAGCAGCTCTTTATCAAGTTACAGAATTCCCCTTCTATTCCTATTCTTTTGAGAACTTTTAGCATAAATGGGTATTAAGTTTTGTCAAAGCTTTCTGTATATGTTGATATGATTGTGTGGTTTTTCTTCTTTAGCTACTTAATATAGTGGATTACATTGATTGATTTTGAATATTGAACTAAGTACACATCTTTAGAATAAATCCTACTTGTTCATGGTGCATAATTCCTTTCTTACATTGTTGAAATCAATTTGGTAATATTTTTAAGAGTTTTACGTATATATTTATAATAAATTTTTACCATCTTTGGTTTTGGTATCTGGGTAACATAAGCTCCAAAAAATGATTTGGAAAATGTTCCCTTCTTTTCTAGTTTCTAGAAGAGATTGTATAGAATTGTTATTAATTCTTTAAACATTTGTTAAAACTTTCTAGTTAACCCACCTGAAACTGAGTATTTCTTTTTGGAGAGATTTTTAATAATGAATTCAAGGGCAGATCAAGATGGACAGCTAAAAGACTCTACCACTGGTCTCCCACAAAGACAGACAAAACAACAAATATGTAACTACATTTGGATGAAAATAACTAAAGGACAGAGCTGGAGCACATCAAAGGAACAATAAATGCTAGTAAGCAAAGAAACTGTGGTTAGCCCCATAGAGAACAAAAGTAAATTCCCAGCTTCCACAACCGCATCCCCAGCCAGGAGCACCCAGGAGCCAGGAGGAACTTCTGTCTGCGAGGAAAATGAAAATAAGAGTTGTACCGGGGATGCCTACAATCCAAGCTACAAAGGAATCACGCGAACCTTGCAGTTCATGAGCTTAGTATGGGGAGTTTCTGGGAGACCACTCTATTGCATTAATCCAGAGAGGGAGCTCACACTGAGTCCTCCTACCCCACAGGTCCTAGTCTGCCACAGCACATGGCTATTTTGGGATTGGAGCCAATACCTGAGTGCATTTTGTGCAAGGGCCCAATAGCCCTGGAATCTTCACAGCCCTAAGGCCCCCTCATCACATCAGGACTCAAAAACCTGAGTGCATGTGGCACTCTGCCTCCTGGGAATAGGCACAGTACAGGGCACTGAGAAGACCATCCCCAGGACAGTGGGAGCCAGTGTTTGCACTTTCCTGAGCAAGAAAGCCAATTTATTGTGTCTGTCTGTCACTGCCTGTGGCCCTACATTCTAGAGTGGAACACCTGTGCACCTCTCCTGGATCACAGAGTCCCACTGCTGGAAAACTGTGGAGTATCTGCACACCTCTCTTGGGGTACAGAGCCCCCGTGCTGCTCCCGTGAGCCCACCTGGGCCACCTGCCCCTGTTGGGGAGCTGCAGAGTGATTCAGCATCTCTCCTGGGGACACAAGGGTCCACCCATGACTGCAGCAGCCTTGCCCACAGTGGCCCACTTTAGCTGAGCAGCTGCAGAGTGCCGCAGCATCAGTCTGGGGAGCACAGGGTTCCACACACAACTCCAGAAACCTTACTCAAAGTGGCTCACTCCAGCTGGTGACATGCAAAGAGACCCAACATCTCTTCAGGTGGCAAAGGGGTCCACCAGTGACTGTAGTACCCTTGCCTAGAGTGGCCCACTCCAACAGAGGTGCTGCAGAGCAACCTAGTGTCTCTCTTGAGAGTGCAGGGCCCTATTGATGAACCCAGCAACCTCAACAAGAATGGCCCACTTCAATGGGTGAAGCTGCAGAGCACCTCAGCATCTCTCTTGGGGATGTGGCGTCCAGCTCACAACCCAGGCAGTCACACCCAGAGTGACTCACTTCAGCTGAGGAGCTACAGAGCTCTCTTGTTTCTCTTGGGGGCACAGGATCCCACCCATGCCCCTCATGACCTCATCCAGGGTCTCCAGAATGCCCCAGTACCTCTTTTGGGGGTGCAGGGCCCAGTGATCCCACCTAGAGTTTTCCACTTCAGCTGAGGAGCTGCTAAACACATCATTGTCTCCCTCAAAGACCAAGGTTCTGAGCCCCATACCAGCAGTACCACCCAGGAATACTAATTTAAGCTGAGGAGCTGCAGAGCACCCCAGTGTCTAATAAGTGGCACAGGATCTTGGCCAGGGCACCAGTGAGCCTACCCAAGTTTGCCCAATCCTGCTGAGAAATTGCAGAGCACACCAATGCTTTTCCCAAGATCTCAGCAACTCCCTGTTCATTGCAGCACTATTCACAATAGCCAAGATATAGAATCAACCTAGGTGTTTGTGGTGAACAGATAAATGGATCAAGAAAATGTGCTATATATACACATGGAATATGATAAACCCATTAAAAGGAATGAAATCCTGTCATTTGTGGAAATATGGATTAGCCTGGAAGACGTTATACTAAGTGAAATAAGTCAGGCACAGAAAGATAAATACCTCGCGTTCTCACTCATATCTAGTAGCTAAATAATAACAATAAAAAGGAGGAGGAGGAGGAGGAGGAGAAGAAGAAGACGATTAGGAGAAGAGGAACTTGAAGTTTCAGGACTGGATAGTAGAACTGTGGTTACTAGAGGCTGGGAGAGGAGAAATAGTGAGAGGTTGATTAATGGACAATAAATTACAAAAATTACAGCTAGATAGGAATAATAAATTCTAGCAGTGTACAGTAGTGCTAAGCATCTATAATTAACAATAATTTATTGTATGTTCTCAAATAGCTAGAAGAGAGGAGCTCAAATGTTCTCATTACAAAGGAATGATAAAGTTTTCAGATGATGAATTTGCTAACTACCCTGATTCAATTGCTGCACATTATATATGCATTGAAATATAACTCCATGAATATGTACAGTTAATACATTTCAATTAAAAATAAAAAAGAAGAAATTCAAAATATTGTAAATAGTTATGTGTGCGTTAAGATTGTGTATAATCCTTGAGTCTGTCTTTTTTTTTTTTTTTTTTGGTTTTAGCAAAGAGGAAATTTATTGACTTACTCAATGACTGTTTAGGGCAGAACTGCATTTCTTTCTTTTTTTTTTTTTTTTTTAATTTTTATTTTGTCAATATACAATGTAGTTAGTTATTGTGTCCCATCACCAAAACCTCCCTCCCTCCTCCCTCTCCCCCCTCCCACCCAGATGTGTCCCCTCCATTTTCTCGTTGTAAGAGCTTCAAAAAAAAAAAAAGTTGAGGTTGTTAAATCTTCCTCTCCCCCACCCCCGTTTTTTTCATTTGCATGTTTTATGTTTTTTAAAAGTGAATTGATGTTATCTTTGGGCCTTTAATTGTCCTTATGAATTAATGGTAGGTGTGTAGGGTAGAACACTGCTTTTTTTTTTTTTTTTTTCCTTCTAGGTTTTTACTCTGAGGAGATTCTAACTTCTGTGATAGCATAATAAGTGCTAATTATGGACTGGTTTGGATGTCATCTTTCCATTCTCCCCCTTAATGAAATCTTGGTTTCTATAGCACTTCTGACAAAGAATCATCCTGTCTCTGTTTTTTTACCTCTATGGGTGAGACATTACAGGCAGCCTAGACTCAGACAGATCTGGGCCGCCAACTCAGTTCCTCTATATGGAAGTCTATGATCTAAAGAAGATTAATTCCCCACATATCATGTAAATGATAATAATAATAATATCTACTGCACAGGGATGTGTATGTGTGTGTGCACCACATGGGATAACATATGTAAGGCAACTCTCAAAACACTGAATATAGTTATATTCAATGTATGTTAGTTCTTTTGCTTTTAAGTGTTATCGAGCCATTTTTATGCTGAGCTATAATCTTTCTTTATCTTTCACCCACTGGTAAGCATTCTGAGTTTACTTTAAAATTAGGTACTACAAATAAAAAAATGCTTTTCTCGCAGAGTTCTGCTTTTTTTGGATTTCTTTCTGTCCAGAGTTCTGGGTTATACACATTATGATGTTGTCATACTCTTGTTGATTGGCTTTACCTACCTCGGATATTTGAGCAGATTTGATAAGTGAACCTTCTGTATCAGTTTTGTTCAACCATTTTGTCAGTGGTAGAATTTTGCAGCAATCCAATTGCAATTTCCTTCAAGAGGACACAGTTATACACATTTAATTCCTAGCCTTAAGCTCCCATGTCTCTAACAGATCAACTGGATCCTATTGAACAAAAATTGGAGCATCTCCTCCATGCTGCCACTGTGCTAATGGTAAGAAAGTGATAAGAACAGGTAAGATAGGTGACCTATCCTTTTAAAGCTACAACAAAGAAAACTCAAGTCAGCATAAAGTATAATGTGAAAAGTTCCACAAAATGACAAAAAATGTGCTACAAAGATTTCAGAGAAAGGGAAGATATTTAGGATGAATGGGTATGTAATGATAAACTTCTGAGATATTATTTTTCAAATAATAGCTTGACAGAAATGTAATAAATTAACCTTATTATTAGAAAAGGTGTAGAAAAATAAATACTTCCTTTCATATGCTTTTGTCATTAAGAACACATTATTACTTTTGGAAAGTAAGCTTCCTGTACTTTATTAGATTTAAAATGTGTATGCCATTTGATCCAGGAACTTGCTTCTGGGAATTCTTTTTTTTTTTTAAAGTAATAAGTTATGAAGGCTTACATGGAAAGATGTTTATTTCAGCCTTGTTTGTAATAGTTAAAAAAGGGGAATAAACTGAATGCTCATCTATGGGAATGGCAGAATAAATTAAGGACTATCTATATTATAGTATATGAGGCAATTATTAATATGAGTGAAGCGGATCTCTATAAATTGAGGTGAAAGCCTATCCATGTAAATGATATGAGAAAGGCTAGCTGCAAAATAATATGTATGTATGTATTATATATCATGTATATAATAGGATCTCTTTCTAAACCAAATTATTTGCCAAATATATATCTTTGTGCAACTGTTTTTATTTGAAGAAAATAACAATTATAGAAGAAAGTACATTAAACTATTCCCTTAGGGTGGTGGTATTAGAGAATGGAAGAGGAATTTGTTACAAAAAGAATATAATACCCCAGTGATTCAAGTAACTGGCCATAAATATGTATGTCATTTAGTGAGGAGGAAAAAGAATGAGTAGGTTGCCAGTAATTCAGGATGGTTTGGGTGTCTGAGTAGAGGCTCAGAGACCAGCAGTGGTCAGTGGCACAGGCCTGAGTGATGTGCAGATTGGAACAAAGGCTGTCAAGGCAGAAGAGACAGATTGGATGTGGTGTGAACAGCTTGTATTTCCTTTGGTAGCTAATAAGGAAGAAAAGTGAAGCTGTTTGAGCAAGGGAATTACATGACTCTAGCTGGGCTTTTACGAGCTTTTTCCAACCCTGGGTTCATGGTGGATTGCACAGGGCAGGGCCCAGAAGCTGGGAGAGCTATTAAGAGACTATTTGTAACAGCGTAGGCAAGAGATAATGACCTGTATGAGAGGTGTGGCAGCAGTTTGGAAAGAGAAAAATGAGAGTAATGTGTTGGAGGAAGACTGCACAGTTGTCAACTTATTGAATGTAGATAGTTAGGGAAGCGGAGGAGGAGGAGTAGCCGTGGTGATTGAGAGAATCATGAAGGAGAGGGGTCTGAAGGTATTTTGGAGATTAAAGGTGACATGTGTGATCTATGGCCGAGTGAGGGAATAGTTGGCAACTGAAAATTGCCACTCAGACTGAGGGTACAGTTACAGTTTTGCGAGATGTTTGCGCAGAGCTGATAGGAGTTTTCAAGGAATGGATGAAACTTACCAAAAAGAGAAGGCAGAGAGAGAAAAGGTAAGAGACAGAAGATAGGACTCAGGTGTTTACATTTTGAGTTGGAATTAATGGAGCCATTGAGAAGGTGTATGCAGAGCTGCTGGAGAGAAATTAGAAGAGTGTGGCAGATGGAGTCCGAGCTGGTGAGCCTGGAGTCAGGTCTTTGGATTTGATTTCCATGAAGAAATTATGTGAGACTCCCTCACATTCGGCTACAATCTCTGTGTGCTTTTATTCTCTTTCATCCAAGTAGGTTTTTAGTGGATTGAGGCAACCACCATTGATGGATGCTAAAACCTTTAAGTGAAAGGTGAAAGAACTTCATAAGGGGAAAGGCATGCTGACCTCCCTTACACCATCAGATCAATCCCAGCATTGCTAAAAGTGCTGCGACAGACATGTTGTTTCTTAGGATGTGACGTGACGGGAAGTGTACAGTGCAACCTATGAAAAAGATTATTTGAACCAGAATCAACTGAGCCTTCAGATCTACTATTTTACAGGAAACCCAGCAGCAGGAGGAAGAAGTTAAACAATAGCACAAGGAAGTAATCAGTCAAATGCAGAATATGAAATACTCTACAGGCCAAAATGACCTAGTTTTACCAACATAGAAATAGCAGCCAAAAGTAGGGGAACTGTTATGGAATAAAAGATTAAGAGTCACGAGAATCTCCTACCCATTACCAACCCCCATAACCTCAGAAAAAGAAAAAGGCGTGGGTGAGTGTAAGTTGGCTTAAACAGCATCATTAGCTCTCCTTCGCTTCCCTCATCAGATTCATCACTAAGTTCGTTTCTTGGATGTCTCTTAATCTGTCCATTCAGTTCCAACACCACTGCATCCATCACAATGCAAGCTGTCATCCTGTCTTGCCTGGGTATTATCACATTACCATGGATTTTCTTACATCTGCCTTGTTTCCTTCTCAGTTCCCCACATTGCAGCCTGAGTGAGCTTTAAAAAATGCAAATCTGGTCATGTGCATTTCCTGTTAAATCACCTCGGTAGAGAAGGACCCAGATCTATCACATGACCTGCTAAGCCTTACGTGATCCAGGCCCTACCTGCATCCCACTGGCTCTCCGTTGCCTGCCACAGCCGGCACTTCTGTTCTTGAATGTCCTGTAGACTTTTCCCCTTCCAGTCTTTTCATGTGTTGTTTCCCAGCCTGGGGGATATTTTTGTAAACATGCACACACACTAGTTAACTCTGCTTGGTTTCATCATGTTGTCTAGCTGTGTTTTCTTGTATCTCGTTCAGTCTCTTTAGGATTAACACTCGAAATTCCCTGTCATTCATTTCAAGGGCTTCTTGTTCTATAGGATCTAGAGTTTGAGATTTATTGACTTTTGGTGGTGTATGTTCTTGGTTTTTTGCATTTCGGGTATCTCTTTTTGGGTGTTTGTTCATTTTGGCACAGATTTTCTCTCGGTTCTTGGAGCTCCGATTCAATTCTCGTAAGAAGTGTTTTCTGCCTTTCGCTATCAGGGTGTTTTCACACTCTGTGAACACTAGATGGGGCTATTGAGCCTTTCAAAGCGTTTCTGCAGGATATGTAATTGTTCTTTATTTATTTATTTCTGAGATTCCACCTCCTTTTGTTGGGCCCCTCCCCACTCTGTGTGCTCAGGACAGGGCTGAGGCATGTCTTCTACAAACCTTGACTTTCAGTTGAGTCATCAAAGTTGTGCCCTGCCCCGCCCTGCCCAGCAGGTGTCCTGACTCTCTGACTGCCGGGAGTGAACTCCTCGGGGGAGGGTCCCTCAGCACACAATTCCTCTTTGAGTCCCCCCAGCACGGGTCGGCCCTTCTGGAGGGCTCACTAGCACCTTCAATATAGCTCGAGGGGTCTCCTGGCTCCCCTCTCCCCACCAGAAATCAGTTAGGGGATCTTCCAAACTGAGGTCCCCAGAGATGGAATCTGCCTCCCGGAAAGAGGGAGTTTATCTGGGGCCGACACCCAGGGTGTGGCGGAGAGACGATCTGGGCGGGCTCCTCTTCCCTGCCCCCCCGATGCTGGCCAGGGGCTCCCCACGCTACCAGCCCCATCTGAGATCCACGGGGATAGTGGGATTGTAGGCCGGTCCACAGGCCCCGGGGTGCCCCGCATCGAGGTAAGCAAATGGCACATCTCAGTGCGGAGCCGAGCCAACCAGAATGGCTGGTCTGCCCTCACTAAGCCATCCGTCTCCGCCCCCACCCGAGAAAATGGAGGCAGCTCTGCTGTGGGAGCCTAGCCTGGTGTGGTAGGCGGGAGCCAGGCGGGCGGGGAGCAGTCAGGCTTTGCCCCGCATGTGGGGCTGGGCTGGGGGTGACTCA
>NW_007731323.1:118816-139673 GCF_000696425.1 Galeopterus variegatus | reverse complement strand
ATCACAGCGCACAGCTCTCAGGATCGCGCTGTCTCCTGGCACGGCCGCTCCAGACCCATCGCCATCTTGCCTCCCCTTGAGTCTGTTTTGATGGTTTGTGGTTACAGAGGAATTGGCCCATTTTAACTAGTCAAATTTATGTATGTGGAGGTGCTTGTAATAGTTCCTTTATTATCTTTGTGATGTCTGCGAGGTCTGTAGTGATATCACCTCTTACATGCTGGATATTTGTGGTTTGCCTTTTCTTTTCTTTTTTCAGCAGTCTTGCTAGACATTTAACAATTTCATTAATCTCATTAAAGAACTAGCCAGTTGTTTCAACGATTTTCTTTATTGTGGTACTGTTTTCCACTTCATACATTTTGCTCTTATCTTTCTGATCGGCTTTTATTTGCTGGATTTGGGTTTATTTTACTCATGTTTTTCTAGGTTTTTAAAGTAGGAGTTTAGATAATAAGATTTTCTAATGAATGCATTTGGTGCTGTAAATTTCCCTCTCAGTACTGCTTTAAACTGTGTCCCACACGTTAGTATCTTGTATTTTCATTTTTATCCAATTCAATGTACTTTATACTATTTCCCTCACTCTTTGACCCAGTGTGTTGGTTAGTTTCTAAGTATTTGGATATTTTCATATTATCTTTCTCTTATTCGTTTCTCATTTTATTCCATTGAGATCACAGAACACATTCTGCATGATTTCAATTATTTTAAATTTGTCAAGTTTTGTTTTATGATCCAGTCTACGAACTATTTTGATATATGAGGTGTCTTCAAAAAGTTTGTGGGAAGATTCGTATTCTTTTCATTGCATTTTTCCACAAAACTTTTGAAGTAGGCTTGTGTGTCCCATGGGCACTTTTAAACAATGTGTATTTAGCTATTCTTGGGGGCAGTAATTAGACACTGTTGCTCGATGGTGTTGTTGAGTTTTTCTATACTTTTGCTGATTTTCTGTCTAGTTCTATCAATTTTTGATACAGGGGTATAGAAGTCTAACTATAATTGTGAATTTACCTGTTTTTCCTTTTAATTCTGTAAGTTTTGCTTCACATGTTTTGCAACACTGTTGCTTAGTGTATAAACATTTAGTGTTACTGTTCTTCGTGACAGAATGACCACATTATTAACATAGGAGACACTTTTCTGTCTCCAGTAATCTTCTTTGCTCGGAAGTCTACTTTAACTAGTTAATGTAGCCACTACTTCTGTATTAATGTTTGTTTGATATAACTTTTGCCAACCATTTATTTCAACCTTCGTATATTATATTTAAGTGTGTTTCTTGTAGACTGTATACAGTTACAAGTTTTTTTAAAAAATCAGTTTTACCAATTTGTTTTTCCATTGGTGCATTTAGATCATTTGTTTAATTTAATTACTGATATGTTAATACTTAAGTCTGTCATTTTATTTTTGTTTTCTTTTCTCTCTCTTTTTGTTTATCTAGAGTGTTTTTCAGCATACCTCTTTGTATAGCTTTTTTATTATATATGTGTGTGTGTACATATACACACACATATATATGTATATATAATTTATCACAGTTTACTAGTGTCATCATTGTATAAGTTAAAGTAAAGTATGGAGTTCTTACCTCCCTTTATACTGTCCCATTTATATTAATTATTTTCTTAAATATTTCCTCTACATACATTTAGAATGACATCAGGTAGTGTTATAATTTTTGCTCCAAACAGCAACCAGGCAAGCAATGGAGCCAGCTGCCAGGCGTCCCAAGATGGGGGATGTGAACCTCAAGTCCCACCCCTGCTCACACCACCAGACAAGCAATGAAGCTAGCCACCTGGGGTCCTGAGATGGGAACCGCGGGCCAGCCGCCTCCCACCCCTGTCACAGCATTTTAGAATGCTCTTATTAGTCATGGGTGTTTCTTTGGGGTGTAGGAATTAACCTGCTCATGTCCTTCAAAAAACTTCTACTTAGATTTTTCTAATTCAGTTTTAAGAGTTCTTTTTGGACTAAGAATATTAATCTTTGAGTGTTAAATTTGTTCCTTATCAATTGACTTTAAATTTAGTTTTTGGGCCGAGCCCATGGCGCACTCTGGAGAGTGCGGCCCTGGGAGCGCAGCAGCGCTCCCGCCGCGGGTTCGGATCCTATCTAGGGATGGCTGGTACGCTCACTGGCTGAGCACGGTGCGGCCGGTCTCAAAAAGGACAAAAAAATAAAATAAAATAAAATAAATTTAGTTTGTGATGTTTTCCTTCAAAATAATAATAATAATAATGAAATGATTCTTGCTCCACACAATAAATATAACTTAGAAAACTCAAGAGAGAACAGTCCATTACATATACTCATTTTTTTATATCATGTTCTTTCTTTCTTTATGATGTTCCTAAATTTGTTTGCCATTCTTTTCTGTTTATAGAACTTCCTTTATTCATTCTTTTAATGTAGATCTGATGGGAAAAAATTTCTTCAGTTTTCCTTTGTTAATACATCCCCTTTATTCCTGAAGGATATTTTTATTAGATGCAGGATTCCGACATGACAGTTCTTTTCTTCCAGCATTTGGAAAATGTTGTGCTACTCCTTCAAGCCTCAATGGGTTCTAATAAGAAATCTTCTGTCATTCAAATTTTTTTGCTCCTATAGAAAAGGTGTCATTTCTCTCTTAATATTTTCAAATGCTTTCTTCCTTTGTGTTTAGTTTTCAGAAGTCTGGATATAGTGTGAATGTTTTGTATTTCTTTGTACTTAAACTCATTAGGCGGGGCCTTTCAGAGACGATTAGGTTATGAGGGCTTCACCCCTGTGAATGGAATTATTGCCCTTATAGAAGAGGTCCAATGAAGCTTGTTCACTCCTTCCACCATGTGACGACACAGCCAGAAGGTGCCATTTGAGAAGCAGAGAGCAAGCCCCCACCGGACACCAAAAATGCTGATGCCTTGATCTGGATTTCCCAGCTTCTAAACTGTGAGCAATAAATTTCTTTTTTTCTTTTTTTTTTTTTTTTGTCTTTTTCTGTGTCCGGCAACGGATCGCAACCCTCAGTGTTGCCCCCGTACCGGACCGGGACCGGCAACGGGATCGCAACCCTCGGTGTTGCTCCCACGCCTCGCTCAGCCAGTGAGCGGGAACCGGTCTGTATGTGGGATCTGAACCCTTGGCGGGAGCACCGCCACACTTCCCAAGCGGCGCACTATAGCAGTGCGCCACCGGGCCGGCCCATAAATTTCTATTTTTAATAAGTTACCCAGTCTAATGTTTTTTGTTGTAGCAGCCTGAATGGACTAAAACATCATTCATTAAGTTTTTATTTTAAGTATTGTGTTTTTCGGTTTTAAAATTTCCATTTGTCTTCTTTTTATATCTTCTTTTTCTTCTCTGAAAGCCTTTCTACATTTTTTATTTGTTTCAAACATCTTTTTAATTGCTTATTAAAGCATTTTTTTTAATGATGGCTCATTTTAAATCTTTGTCAGATAGTGCTAACATCTGTGTCATTTGGGTGATGGTTTCCATTGATAATGTCTTTTCATTCAGTTCTTAGTTCTTGGCATGACATACGATTGCTTATGAAATGCTGTGTATTCAGGTGTAATACTATTTGATTCTGGATCTTATTTCAACCTCTGTTTTAGACGGCATCTTCTGACACCTCTGAAACAAGGAAAGAAAGGAGTATCACTCAATAACTGCAAGGATAGAGTACAGGTTCCTCTTGTAGCCTCCTTTGATACTCAGGGGAATGAGTCAGCAGTACTTCAGAGTGGGTGTGGGAGTGGGAGCTCATGCTCTCTAGACTTCTGATGATGCCTTCATGGTTGGGGAAAGTAGGAATACCTTGTTCTGCTCCCCACTTAGTCTTGATTAACACCACAGGGATAGAGATGTGTTGTCATCACTTCTGGGCAATGGTGAGATTTCTGACTTTCCATTAAGCCTACTCTCAAACCACTCCAGTGAGGAGGAGAAATTGTATCTTGTTACTGCTAGGTGTGGGTGGAATTCCAAGCTTTCCCCATGGTATGAAGACTACAAAATGGGTTTATTACCATCTGTTAAGGATGAGTCCTGGCCTTCTGTGACGCCATCCTAGAAGGTGGGTTGGGGCATATAATTACACTCTGGCAAGGATTGGGACTCTGGACAGTTTAGGATTCTCATTCAGCTTTTGCTGGCATGACCGAGAAGGGGGTCACAGTTTTGGTGGTGTTTGGCTGGAATATTTTCTAAAAATATCTTTTGCTAGGCTATACCTTTCCTGGTACTTAGGCTATAGATCACAAACTTTGTTGGGCAATTTTGGTCTGTGCTTTTGCAGGCCATCACCTTGTTCAACTCCATGTTTGGGTATATGAGACAAAAAGAAAATCCAGGGAATTCACTAATATTACTCTACTGGTCCCAAGGTCTCTAGAAGTAAATCTGTCTTTTTCTGTCTACCTTTCAGAGTCCTCATGTGTGTGTGTGTGTGTGTGTGTGTACTGTGTGTGTGTGTACTGTGTGTGTGTATGTGTGTGTGTGTGTGTGTGTGTGTGTGTATATATATATATAATGTCCACAGCTTTTAGTTGTAATTAATGGAAGGACAGAAGGAATAGGGAAAAGTATCTGTTCATCATTCCAGAACTAGTTACAATTTGATTTTTCTGAACACTGTCTGTGCATAAGCAATATGTTTCCTTTTTTTTCAGAAACTTTGACTCATTATTCCAGGAGGATATGGTAGAAGTCTATCTGTAACATGCTGTATAATATCTCTAGTTATCAGCTTCAAGTCTACACAGCTCAAAAATCTACAGCAATGCTTTGTAACTGTATGCCGTATATCTGTAGATATTGTTTAAAGGCACCCACAGAGTTTGCATGTGTGAAAGCCAGTTCCCCCAGGCATGCCTCTCCTACTTCATCCAAAACAGTTCAGCTTTTATCTGTTTTCTGTTTGGGGGTTCAACATAAAATTTCATTTGAAGAAAAAAAAATCTGCTGATTAAAAAGAACTTTGACACTATCTTAAGTTTCTCAACTGGAATTTTATAAGGGCTATTAAGCTTCATAGGATACAATTTTCTCAATTCTCTCTAGAATGGCACATAGCTAGTAACATTGTAGATGCATAGGATAGTTCATTCATTACATACATGAATATCTTAAGGCACTGGGGACTAATTCTATTGTAGAAATGAGGTGACAAAGTTTGCAACTATCGTATATTGTCAAGAGTTTTGCCAGGATATATTTCAAAAAACTAAGAGCTAAAAACAGGAGCCACTGTTATTTTAAATAGAAAAAAGATAATTATACCAATCAACATGAAGAAAAGAAATTTATATTTGTTCTAAAAAAGGAAACAAAAGTAACTTTTGAACATTTAATTGAATTATGTGTTACCAATTACATAGAAAAACTGACTTCATTAACTGTGCTAAATATCTAGCTTAAATACAAAGAATAAAGATAATATCAAGTTTGTAATGTCATCCTAAATTCATAAAATGTTATTGGCCAATGCATGTTGAATGATTAAAAAGATAATAATTTATCATCTTCGAAAGCTTGAAAATCTTCATAATCATACTTACAGAGTACCCTATTTTCACCCTTCTCATAGATGAAGATACAACTTTTCATCCTTATTCTAGATCTTAGTTCATTCCACATTGGTCACTCAAGTTCATCCCCGCTGGGAGGCAAGTTAGTGTTTCTGATGTGCTATAGTACAAGATTTGGTGCCACATCTATTGTGACTCAGAGGACAGCAGATGTACCATTCCCCCCTTCCCCCGCCATCTTCCATTTTTTTTCCCAGGAATTCTGATAACACAATGAAGGCAGCTGGCAGGGGGCGTGGGTTACAGTGAAATGAGCCATTCAGAGTAGACTTGTCCAGGCTGAAACCATGGCTTTTCCTCAGCTCTTATCATCAGAAAACATATGGATCAACATTGAGACAGAAAGACGCAAAACATGTTAAATGCAGAAAAATATCTGCTTCAATGAGCTTGTCAGCATTTCCTGATGTTTACTCAGAGGGCTTTCTAGCACTGTTAAAAAGTTCTGGAGACTATCCAGTCTCTGAGTCTCAATACTGATAGCAACATTCTAACAACATTTCCTACAAATCAACAGTGGTGCAGTCAGATTGTCAAGCTAGTTAAGGGCTACAAAGATGAATATATCATAGTAGAAGAATATTTTGACATACTGCCCCCCAAAAGTTTAATTTTAAGTGCTTAAAAAGTTACTTTTTTTTAGAGGACAAAGAACTGCCTTACTTTTGTTTGATAAATGATTTCTTAAAAATCACCAAGCTAAGACAAAAGCTACAGGAAGTCATAAAAATCAATCAAGAACCATACTTCTCATTGTAACGAGATTGCTATAGGACATAAGAATCCCCTTCACTGAAATAAAACATAAGGAAGTTTAGGTATAAAATCTGGATTATCAAAGGCCAGTTTACACTGAATGTTTTTCCTTGTGTTTTAGCATGAAATCAAAGATACATTAAAACAAAAACAAAAAAAAAGAAAAAGAAAACAATTCTTTATAGGCCCCCATAACAAGAGACCCGGTGATTCCGTACCTGCTAGAATACCATAGAGAACAGCAACACAATAGGTGATTACCTTGTAATGTCTTAATAAATAATCATAGGATAGGCAGGTTATAATCCAAGGTGTCCTTAACTTCTTTGAGTCCATTTAGTGTTTGGTCTCAATTAGATACATTGATGATGATGTCAAATAAAGCATGTTGTGGCAAATTGTAAAGGTTTCTGTTGTGATAAAACTACGGATCAGAAGCAGCTCAACCTTCACCTGCTTACTGAAGCCTTAAGCAGTACCAGCACTCATTTTGCTCACATCCAAACTTTCCCAGCTGTCCAGTTTCTAGAGAGATCTGTAGTTTTTGGATCCATAAGTAGAGTTATAGATTTTTTTTTTCTGTTGTGTTCTGGTCTATTGAATAGATATATATTTAAAGTAAACTTCCTATAGTTTTGAATATTATGATTTACAGTATGGGTAAAACCACAGAAAAATAGGGATTTATGTTCTTGGTTGAGTTCTTTGTCTTCTTTCTTCTCTCTGACCTTCAAGTGGTGGTAAAAAAGAAAAAAAATAGATTAATTGTCCTAATGGTATCACTGATTAAATACTTCAAATTTTTACTAAAGTCACTTCCTTGAGAGGCACATCCATTTGTATGATGACAAGGTTATTGTTGTCTGTCATTCTACTTGGGATTTAAGTAATAGATTATAGGAAATATGAAATGTATAAAGCAGTAGCCCAAGAAGCACAGTCAGAAATATAAGATGAATTTTAATGCCCATATGAAATTGAGCTAGACCCCTTCTAAAAGGTGACACAGAGTGGGATTGGAGAGAATAAATTATTGAGCTAATATCTTCCTTATACTATTACTAATTATTATCCTATTGTGTTCTCATCACACACACAAAATAATTAAGTTCTGCAATGATGAATATGCTAATTACCCTGATTTGATCATCGCACATTGTAAATATGTACTTAAATACAACTCTGTTCCCCATAAATATGTACAATCCATACATTTCAATTAAAAAATAAATTCATTAAAAAAATTTTTAGAAGTATATATCAAGAGAGAAACTGAAATGAAGCATATATTATAGTGGGCAACAAATAACCATCAAAGACATATAGGGATTCTACATTCAGAGTGAGAAATTTTCCTACTTGGAGTCTACTAAAGGAAAATAGAGCTAGAAAATAAAATTAAGTAATTGTGCTGTGTTTAAGCTATGGGGAAGAAATAAATAAAAAGCTAATTGGACAGAAGAGTAGCAAGAAATCAGGGAAACCAGATTTCCTTGTTGCTTGGGGTGTTTTGCTTCAATAAATTACAAAGGTGTAAATTACACTCCAAATTGAAATTCAATCTGCTACCATAAATAGAAAAAAGTCAGTATGTATCTACCTTTGCATCTTTATCCATGGAACATTTAGATCTCTGACAAAGGGACCACCTGATGTCAGGGCTCTTTCAAACAAAATACTTTCAAAAGCATGTAGCTTTCAATGAAATGAGAGAGTGACACAGATGGAGTCTTGATGATGTCTGTTTTAAAATTGCTGTTTAAAAGAATGTTGAAAGAAGATGAGACTTGTCTAAGGATTTGAGAAAGAAATACTGTGGCAGCTAGAATCAATTACAGGCTAGTTGCTAAAGAATAAGTAATTTAAAGATCAGATAGTGGGAAAAAATGGGAAACACAAACATAATTATATCAGTAGAGATATCATTCCCCAAAACAAAATTTCTTTATGTTTTTGTTATGATTCAAAAAAATTTTCAAAACTCTGGAACAATCCTCACACTTGAAACTGAGAGCTTGGTCTGAGTGGTTAAGGTCACTTTTAGCTTTAATAATCTTTAATTTAAATATGTACGTGAAGTGAAGCTTAATGAAAGAACCAGTAATTCTTATTTAAGGCATTGGGTGGATTTGGGAAATGTTTGGTTATGTTCATTTAACAAGTTATCAGATTCTCATTTTCTCCTAGGTCCATAATTTAGTGAGTGGTTTTAAAATATAAAAACTAAGGGAAATGCTCTCATGAAGACATTTTCTAAAATCATTGTTAGTTTTTATGATCGTGCAAATAATGTGATATAATTTTACATCAATTGACTGAAAAACAATGGAGAGATGGGTAATGCCAACTCTTAGTGGTGATGTGGAGAATCAGAGACCCTCATGGGAGCATAGACTGGTAGAGCCAGCCCAGGGAACCCACAGGAGCTACTCAGAAAATTAAGCATTAACGTACCATATAAGCATGCTATACCCACACAGGATACTCATATCCCAAAGAAATGTGATGCAAGCCCAGATGCTGTACCAGGATGTTCACAAAGGTATTATTTATAATGGCAGGACTTGGAAGCCATCTCGGTGTCCATCACTATGAGAATAAGAAGTGAAACGGCATCAATACACACAGTTGATATACAGCAAGGAGAGATCTTAAAAAATTATGTTGTTAGGAAAAGGTAAAAAAAGAAAAGATTGTCACATTACATGAAACTATTTAAACAAATTTAAAATACATGCAATGATAACAGGAAATTATTTTGTTATGATACAAACACAAAACATATGTACTAAACTCAAAAAAATTGTTTTCTTTGTGGCAAGAAGAAAGAAGGATTCAAGTGTGGTAGTAAAAGAGAATAAATAAATACCAAAAGTAAGAAATAAATAGATAAATAAATAAATGAATACAATGGAACAGTAATGATACTGTGCCATGATCTGGGGAATACGTTTAATCAGCCATCTACATCTGGGGTCTAGAAGAATACAAATCAAAATAATTTAGTAAATATGTTATTTGAAATGAAGCGAATGAAAAAATATATATATACCTTAAATTGAGAACAAAGCAAAAAGAAAACTCCACAGAATTTGTGCATACTGAGCACCACATACTGGGTAACAAACAAGTCCCATGGGATTCCCCTTCACAGCCAATGTGTGAGAGGCTGACTTGGTCGGGGGTATCCCTGACCTATGTGGGTCAGAGTGCTCACCACTATAGGATTGCCAATCACAACCCCTAGACAGAATATAAAGAAACGGCTTTTTACTTCAGAAGATGTTGACCGGGAAGCAGAGGGTAAAGTCCCAGTTGCCTCCCCGACTGACTGAGGGCTGGGCTTTATATAGGTAAATTTATTGGGAAGACAGGATGTAGAGTCTTCAAGTGTGATGGACAGTTGCTTTTGATACAACCTTTGTTAATCATTAGAGTCTAGCTATAAAGGGAAAATAAAGTTAGTCCTGTCATGTATACATGAGTGTGTGGCGGGGGGTGGGGGGGCGTTCCACATTCACATGTTCACTATGTGCCAGGTATATGCTATTCGCTTTTAATGCGTCATGTCTTTTAATCTTCACAGTAACCCCATAAGATAAATATTTTTATCTGCAATTCACATTTAGGGTAACTGATTCTTAAAAGTCTCAGTTTTGCCCAAAGACACTTTTTTTAATGGTAGATTCTTGGCACTAAAGTTCATCTGTTTACCCTCTGTAAAATACAAAGCCAAGCTTCTCAAAAGAGTGGTCTGCATGTGCTATGTCTTCTTCATATTCCCTCCCTCATTTGTTTAATTAATTTTCATCCCCACCACAATCTGGCAAATGCTGTCAGTGATATTCCACATGATCTCATCACTGCCAAATTCACTACCGCTCACCTGCTGCATGGGACAGTGCTGTCATGCTCATGGAACTCTTGACACCTGTTCTGCCATCCTCATCTGGCTCTCCTCATCTCTTCATAGTACTCTGACTCCTTTGTTCAACTTTTTAAATGTTGGAATTCCCCAGGGTGTTAATTTTAATGTCTTTAGGAACTGGTAATCACTCCACCTGTTCACCTTGTGATAATCTCAGGCAATCATAGTTTATAGGTTGATGACTTCTAAATCCATTCACTTCACCAAAATGTTAATATCAGATTTAATTCATTTCCCTTTTTGTCTACTTTCCATAATCAATCGATGGACAAGTCTTGCAGATTTTAGCTCCTAAATATTCTTCTAATGCATGTCCTGTTTAATTAAGACTATTATTAAGACTACCTAGATTCAAGCCTGCATTGTTTCTTAACTAGACTGTTAGGGTAGCCACCTGACTGATCTCCTTTTCTCTGATTTTGTCCTTCTTAACCTGATAAACCTGAAGTCACAATCATCTAGCTAAATACCAATGTAGAGCATCTCTTCCAAGCTTTTCAACAACTTTTTCATTCCCTACAGGATTACCTTGATCTGCTTTGCCAAACCTACAAATTCCTCTATAACATGGTTCTTAAACTGCTCTTGCGTATCCCATTTTACTTTCTAGGAATAATGAACTAATAATTCCTGTGCCAAACTGCCTAGTCCACTCTCTGTAATATTCTCTGCCCAGAATACCCTTTCCATTTCTCTTTTCTGTTTTGTACTTCTTCACCTTTAAAGACCCAGCTGAGGCACCACCTTCTCTATAAAGCCATGTGTTAATAACTGGGCTGCCCAACCATATCATCTGGGACATGTCTCCATTGGGATATTGTTATGTAATGAAAATATCTGCTTAGGTATCTCTCTACCTCAATGTACATATATTGATGGAGAAATCCTCAGTGCCTAGTATGATGCTCAGATTATAGCAGGTTTTCATGAAAATCTAATGAGTTCCCTTATAATTGTCGCACATTATTGTTAACATATTTACAATAACTTCCTTCTCAGATTCTGTTCTAAATTAAATACGGGTTCATATGTTTGCTTTTTCTCTCTTTGGTATATGAGAAAGAAAAAAAAATGGTGACTGACATTTATATCATCGGTGAATGATGGGTGAGGAAGTCTTGAGGAGTATGTTTTTCAATGTGTATAATCAACATGATTTGTCCTCATTATCACCCATTATCACCAGGAAACGTAACAAGACCCATAATTATTTTTGGTTTTCTGATCTGAGGCAAGGCAAAAGTAGATACGATAATCAGTTGAATTTTAGTTAAAAGACGTTGGTGAAAGTGATAGTTTCAGTTAATATAATCTGAGTTTACAGGGATTCTGAAAATGGTGCTTAATAGTTTAGCTTCATTTCTGTCATCCCTTTTATACAATATTTGCACAAACCACTACCACATACAGGAACATTTGTTAACAACTATTATCTTTTATTTGTGTTACTTAATATTTTTATAATAGATGTATATTTTTATACATTATAATAGTTATATTATCTATGTCCTACATAACTTTTTTTGGGGGGGTGTTCTGTTTGATGCTCATGCAAATTATATCTAGTGATACTTTTATTATCATATTATTAAAGTAGAAATGTATATTCTATATGGAATCATTTTCTCTCAGAAGAGTTCAGCATTCAGCTGAAATTCACTTCACTATATTAACCTTAGCGTAACATTGTAAATATACTATTGTTAATGTAATATAGCACAGTTAATATAATATAGTTAGTGTATTTTGAGCATAAATTGTCAATTTAAAGATACTGTTTTTTCCTGCAAACAGTCTCTGAAGTAAAATTTTGCATTTTGTTTGACTTACATGTAACATCTTTGGAAAGGTAGTATCAAAAGCAGAATATAAATAAAATACACGGAATTTTAACAAGTCCATAATTATAGTTAAAAATTTTAGCACTCTTCTCCGGGAAACCAATAGATACAAGTAGACCAAAAAATAGTAAGTGTATAGAAAACTTGAAAACTGACATATCTATTTGATAAATGTAGAATTGTATGCAAAATGCCTATTTCTTTTTAGGTGTGCATAGAACATTCACAAAGATAGACCACATGCTATGTTATAAAATGGGTCTCCATCAATTTGAAAAAAATTAAATCATATATATTCTTTGACACAACAGAATTGAGTTAGAAATCAATAACAGAAGTATATCTGAACATTTCTTAAATATTTGAAAATTAAACTGCACACTTCTGAATACATCATCATTACAGATAGAAAATATTTTGGACTGAGTTGCAATGATAACTGATCATATCAATATCTGTGGGATGTGGATGAAGTAGAGATAGTTAGCTTTATATGCTTATATCAGAAAAGAAAGTTTTGAGCATTCATCAGAATGGGCTAGAAAAAGAGAGCAAATTAAACTCAAAGCAAGTGGAAGGAAGGATTTAAGAAATATTAAGATCATAAATCAGTAAAGTAGAAAATAAACAAATATGGAAGATAAATAAAATAGAAAGCCAATTATTTTTTTAAAATTTAATAATAAATTTTTAACCAAGACTGATTAAGAAAAAAAAGAAAGGAAGAAAAAAATACACAACGTATCCATTTTAGGAGTAAAGAGTGAATTCCCTGCAGATTATTTGAACATTAAAAGAAAATTTTTAAATATTATGAACAACATTATATCAATAATTTCAACAACTTTGATGAAATAGACAAAAACTTTGAAAAACAGTAATTATCAATACTAACTCAAAAAGGAATAGAAAAGCTGAGTAACCATAAAAATATTTTTTAAAATGAATTTTTAATTTAAAAATGGCATGATACTCCAGGGCCACTGTCTTCATTGAAGAATTTAACATTTAAGGAAGAAATATTATCCTACATGATCTCTTTCAGAAAATAGAAAAAGAAGGAACATTTCACATCTCATTTATGAGGCCAGCATTTTTCTGGTAATAAAACCAGATCCCCAAAAAAGCATTACAAGAAAAGAAAACTACAAAACAATACCCTTCAAGTACATAAACAATAAAAACCTTTAATAACATCTTAGCAAATAAACTTAACACTCTATAAAGAATAATACATCGTGGCCAAGTAGATTAATTTCAGGAATAAAAGATTGGTTGAACACTCAAAAATCAATCATGTATTTCACCATAATAAAAAAGAAGAAAAATATATGATTATTTCAAGAGATGCAGAAAAAGTATTTGACAAAATTTAATACCCATTCGTGATAAAAACTGTCAGCAAACAAGAATAGAAGGAAAGCCTTTCAGTTTGATAAAGGGTATATGAATTGTGAAAGACTGTATAATTTCTCCCTAAGTACCCAAATTAGCCAAAGATTGATGTCCCCTCTCTCTACTTCTGTCCACTGGTGCACTGACCCAGTACAATAATGAAAATAAATAAATAAATAAAAGGCTTATAGATTGGAATGGAAGAAGCAAAAGTGCTTTTATTCAAGGATGACATGATCATCTAGATAGAAAAACCTGAAGGATCCACAGAAATCTACCAGCACTGAGTTTCAAATCTACCATAAGTGAATTTAGCAAGATCACAGGATACAAAATCAATATAAAAAGTCAGTTGAACTTCTCTATACTAACAATAAACAATAGAAAATAAAAATTGATAATGCTACTTACAAAGGCATAAAATATCGTGATATATTTACAAATACATTTAGTAAAATATGTACAAGACCTAAAAGCTACAAATGGCTGACCAAAACTAAAAAAAAACTTAAGTGGAGAACTGTATCATATTGTTAGTTTAGCAGACACATTATTGTTAAAGTGTTTATTTATCCCCAGGTCTATTTATAAAATCAAAGCAATTCCAATTAAAACCTCAGAACACTTAGCTGTACCAAATAGTAAATTAATTCTAAAATTTATATGGAAATGCAAAGAAGAATAGCCAATACGATTTAAATGACAACAGCAACATATTTTGAAAACTTATTGTATATGATTTCAAGATTACTATAAAGCTACACTAATCAAGCGAGTAAATAAAGAAAAATGAAATAAAATAGTGTATCCAAAAATACCCCCAAACGTATGGAAAATTGATTTTCCACAAAGGTGCTAAGGTAATTTAATGGAGAAAAAAAAATATTTTCAAAAGACAGTTAAATAATGAGATTCCCACATGAAAACAAAACAACCTCAAAAATACCTTGCACCACACACAAAAATTAACTCAAAATGTATCACAGACATAAAACTAAAACTATAGCTATAGAATCTCTAGAAATTCTATAAGGGAAGATTTATATAATCTTAGTCTAGGCAAAAGTTTTATAAAAAGGGCACATAAATGATTAATCATAAAAGAAAAAATTGATAAGGTGGACTTCATAAAATTTAAAATCTGCTCTACAGGAGATTACTGTATAAGGGAAAAAATAAGCCAAATACTGAGAAGAGATATTTGTAAGACATAGGTCTGACAAAAGGATTTGTGTTAGAACATACTCAATAAAGAACTTTAAAAATCAAAAATAAGATAAAAAAATTAAAATTTGGACAAAAAGATTTGTCAGAAAACAAATGTACTAGAAGCTATTAAGTATATCAAAAGATGTGCAACACCATTGCAAAGAAGTGTGAGTTAAAATCAGAAGAAGTTACCAGCAGACACCCTCACAAGACTGGCAGTACCTTGTGTCCATGAGGATACAGAGCAATTGACAGTCTTGTATTATGCTCATGGGGGCATAACATGGTATACCCTCTTTGAAAAACTATTTAACAGTTTCTTATAAAGTCAAACTTGCACTTACCATGTAACTTAACCCTTTCATTCCTACATATTTACCCAAGACAAATAAAAACATGTGCACAAAAACACTTGTTCAAAAATTTTCAGAGCAGTTTTATTCATAACAGTCCCAAACTGGAATAAATTCGATTATTCATCAACAGGTGAATGGATAAGCAAGGTATCGTATCTTCATACAATGGAATACTAGTCAGCAGTTGGGACCTCTGATACACGCAACAACATGGATGCATTTCAACAACATTATGCTGACCAAATGAAGTCAGACACAGAAGAGTACCTTCTGTGACATTCCATTTATATGAAATTCTAGAATAAGTTAAACTAACCTCCAGTGAAAGAAAGCAGATCATCCCTGGGATTGTGGGGGATGAATGATTGTCTGGAAAGGGGCATGAGGGAATTGAGGAGGTACTGAATTATGTTTTATGTCTTGATTGGGGAGTAGTTATTCAAGATCTATTGATCTATCTATCTATCTATCTAATCAAAACTTATCAAACTGAACACTTAAAATGAGTATAATATGTAAATTATACTTCAATAGAGTTGATTTTCAAAGTCACAAAAACTGCATAGTGTGAAAAAGTCCCATAATCATGACACCAGTCTGACCATCAGGAGTAATTCTTAAGAAGTTGAAGAATGGTGATTTAATATGCCAATCACAAATGCTTTTTGTGAATTTGTGTGAAATACATTTAAACTATAATTTTTAAAGTGTTTAATCAAGAGGGAGAAATGGAAACAACATTTACCAATTATCTACTGTCTAGTAAATTATTTGATTTTTTCCCACTTTCCACATGCAAAATGAGAGACTTAGAGATGGTAAGAAAATTACCAAGATTTCCGTCTTGTATAGTGGCAGAGCTGGCAATAAAACCGAGTCTGTCTGATTTCACACATTGAACCTTTTTGTAGCCGCTTGGTGAATTCCCCGATGGAAACTTAAAATTGTTAAGAATATTCCCCATACTGTGAGATGATGTTTTACATTC
Source organism: Galeopterus variegatus (assembly GCF_000696425.1). Classification (NCBI taxonomy): domain Eukaryota; kingdom Metazoa; phylum Chordata; class Mammalia; order Dermoptera; family Cynocephalidae; genus Galeopterus; species Galeopterus variegatus. Next base: position 123,612 of record NW_007731323.1, on the reverse strand, counting down.
CTTGAATTTCCATGAGACACTTGAGCAGTAGCCACAGTTTTAGAAGTATTTAATGTAAAGTTTTCCTCATCTTTTCTTAGGAGATTTTTTTCTGCTTGCCCAGAATTTCTGAATTATCCTACATTTTAACATTAAACTCACTAATTTAGATTAATGACATAATGGTTGGGATAAATGAATAAAAAGTTCAAATTATAAGATATTCTTGAAGAAATAAAGCTTCATCACTTCTAGGTCGAGAGCGTAACTTGAACTGTCCTAATCAAGGCTACCTAACAGAAGTTCTGTGGTTGAACAGATTAGAATGATTTCCAATTAACATTCCAAAGCATTCTCCAAAAGTCTGTTGAGTGAAGCTTGTTTTGCAGATTTCTTTCATGTGAAAAACACTAAATATTTTTTAATTTAGTTTGTATCCCTAGCTTAAATATTTTTATTTTATACCTGATTCTTTTACAAATCCTTTTTGGATGAAAGAAATTAATGAAAAATAAATAAATAAAAAATAAACAAAAGTCCCTTAGGAATGCTCAACAAATGTTAATTTAGTAAAAGCAGAATTAGAGAGGCTTAGCTGCAGCAAAAAAAAAAAAAAGAAGAAAGAAAAGAAAAGAAGTTTTTTGAAATAAAAAATCAGAGATAGTTATTAAAATGTCTAAAATGTAGAGTGATGCCAAAAGGCAGGTATGACAGTTAGCCCCTTGGAGTTGAAAGAGAATTCATGTGTATGACAAGTTCCAAGGATTCCACTTGCAAGAGAAAAAATATTTGCAGTAGGGGACAGAGGAAAGCTTCTTTTCTATTAATTTCTTGAGCTGCTTGTAGCCGGAACCATCCCCTCCACTGTTCTTGTCACTTTTGGAGGTCTTTGAGCCAAGCCCAAGCTGTCTGCCTGTCCCAACAGTGGTGTTTTCTCTTCAAAGGACCGTTGCCACAGCCTCTCAGTTCTGTGCAGGAATTGAAAAGCCTTTGAAATCGGTGCAGCCTCACTGCACAGCTAGTAATAAGCATTAGAGGAAAACACGCAGCTCATTTGTTTAAAAGTTCATTCGCTTCAGTGTGATTTAGACAGATGTGAGGTGGGTTTTGCTTAGTGCTGCTCAGCCCCATGGTAAAGTAGAGCTAGGTCTCCTTTCAAAGACTTCCTTCGTCCCTGCCCATTGCTGAGCTTCTGCAACAATGGGGCTTTGAAAGGGGAAAAAAAAAGAAAAAAAAAAAAGAAAAAAGAAAGAAAGGGAAAAAGAGAAAGAGATGACACCAGTAAGAGAGGCTGACAGCTCAGTCCAAACTCAAACAACCCTTCTACTGTCCAGGACAGAGGTGCACGTCTGAAGGTGGGGATGAGGTCTGGGTTCAGAACAGCCCAAAGAATTAATTTGAAAGAATTTCCCCACCCATTTTCTGTAAAGGCAGCAGCAGCAGCTCTGGTAACATACTTCCCAGATCACAGGACAGTAGCCATGTACGTAGATTCTGCCTTATTCCCAGGAAATACTATTTCTGGGAAATAAATCTTATAAACAGTAGATTCTGGAGATATTTTCTTTTAAGCACAAATAACAAATAAAAACCATCCATGTTTTTCATTGAATAGGGATCTGCACAATGAACACATTACTAACGACAGTTGATTTCCTCTGGAAACAATGCTCTTTGGAAAGAGATGTGTGTTTACTAGTCATGATGCATGCAGAATAACAGTCATTTTGAGATGTGGAGCATTCAGTGCAATCAAGATGTGCTTTTGCTAACCGACACAGACATATTTATAGTGTTGAGGTATGATGCTAATTCCACAAGCAAATGGATCTATTGTTATGATCTTGCTGAAAGCTTAGAAATTGCTTTAATATTTAAAACCTTACTTTGAGAGCTGTCAGGCTAAAGATAATACAAATCCAGTTAAAGTGTGCCAGAGATTTTTGAAGTAAATCTAAACAGGTACAAATGATAAAGTATAATGTCTAATATATGGTTGTGATGTATTAAAAACACATTTCTGGGTCATCCTTTTAAACCACACCAAATATGTACACAATTAGAACAAACACACAATTTAACTGCTTGTAAACTAAAACAAAGCTTTAAAGAAATGAGAAGGCTAATTAGAAATGGGGCTGTGGGGGGCCGGCCCGGTGGCGCCCTGCTACAGTGCGCCACTTGGGAGCGTGGCGATGCTCCCGCCGAGGGTTCGGATCCCACATACAGACCGGCCGCTCACTGGCTGAGCGAGGTGCGGGCACAGCGCCGAGGGTTGCGATCCCGTTGCCGGTCCCAGTCTGGTACGGGCGTGACACTGAGGGTTGCGATCCGTTGCCGGTCACAAAAAAAGACAAAAAGGAAAAAAAAAAAAAAGAAAAAGAAATGGGGCGGTGGGAAGAAAATAATTTAAGCAAAACTGCAATTGCTACATGCCTGTAACTAAACAGTTGGGTGATGATTTGTGTGGCTAAATCCAGTGAAAATTTACTCATCCACTGAAATGCTTTAAAAACTGACAGAATTTAAACACATCCTGAAGATTCAATGGAGCAATCCCTGAATTAGCTCTGTAGGATAAGAAGGCGATGAGTGTGGTATAGAAGGAGAGCAGGCTTAGAGCTGAACAGAGTTCAGATCCTGTCTTGTTTACCTACTAGCTAAAACACCCTGGGCCACAGTAACTGGCTACAGAATAGATTGCTCATACAGCAGACTCTGAGACAGTCTAGCGTTCAACATGTTTACAAAGTTGTGTCCTTGTGTCCAACACTTGTGGAAAAGAGGGGAGAGAAGTAGAAGTGGGCAGAGGGAGAAGCCAAGTCACAGTGCCTGTCGGAATAAAGCCCCAGATGAGCAAACACAAAGCTCTGAAGCTCAGGGGCTGGCTGGTGATGGACACGTGTTTATATCCCAGCATCTATCAGTCATTGGATGAAGACTGCTAAGGGAAAGGATTTAACCTCAAGTGAGCTCTCCTTAGCTGAGAAAGTTCCTGAGGGGCTCATAGCTGAAGGCCATCTGCTGACAGTAGGGGATGTAAGCTGTGCGTGACAACTTCCACCTGAGCAATACATGACAATGTCCAGTAGAGTAATGTTTCTAAGCTACAATTAGTTCCCCATAAACTGGAGATAACATATCTGTAACTCATATGTCTGTACCATTGGACAGTGCCTAATAAGTGGTTGCAATTGCTATAGATTTCAAAATGGACATCACTATTTGAATGGCAGACTAGAAAATCATCCTATAACTGATTATATAAAATAAGAGAGTAAAACTTTAGTACCTAAAAAATATGTTGAAAATATATTGTATGTAACTACTAAGTGGCAATTACTAACTTTTTTATTATTTACAAACATTACATAAGGAACCAGGCAGTAACTGAATGGCATCTCAGGACATTGAAAGAGATTAGTTTCACTTTACTATTAATAGGAAAAGTGCAACTAATTCCCGGGTCTTGGCAGTTCAAATATACAGGCTGGTGCTTAATCTGTAGTAGCATTGTTAGATATGTTTAAAGTAGCTTTCTTGATGTTGTCAAATGTCACAGCATAGACAGTGGCTACTGTGCCTATGCAGAACTGCCTTAACTTTTATTAGATCAAATATATAATACCATTTATCTTTTTCTGAAGCACTCCAATACTTCATGGTGCCTTCATACCTCAGACCAAGTCTTAATGCATTTTTTTTCTATCCATAGTTTAGCAATGCAGGGATGTGATAGAATTATAGCACTAGAAAGACAGATGCAAAAATTTTAACAGGGAAAGGATCTCATTCTCTTTATATAAAGATAAAGAGGCTGAGAAAGCTTAGTGATGTTTCTAAGGTGACAAAGTTACTTAGTAGATTCAAGACCAAAATTTCAGTCTCCTGACATCTAGTTTGATACTCATTATTCTTACCATTCTGGTTTCTATTAGTATGGATATTTCTAAAAATTGAATGTTGTATTTTCCTAAATTGGCCTTACGTAGAACACATTTGAAGAGACTTTCTTCAAGCATGCTCAAATTAACTTACACAGATCCTAATTCAGCCAATCATATCACAATGAGATTCAAAAAATAATAGGAACTTGTATTATAAGATATTTGAGAGTATTATAAAATCATAAAAATAAAAGTATCTGTAAGAATATGATTAGAAATACATATCAATGGAACTGTTTTAAAACAGGTTTATTACTCAGGTTTGGTGAGGCCAACAGATTAGGAGATGACTGTCATTGAAAAGATAGTTTGTAGTATTCTAGCTACAGATTTAAAAAAACATAATAGCTAGGTCCCTATACCTTACACACAAATAAATTATAGAGGATTTTTTTTTTGGACAATAAATCCTAAAACACATCAGAAAACACAGTAGAATAATGTTAAAATTTTGAAAATACACATATTTTATTTTGGCCATACAATACCTTCAAGTGTCAAGTGCTCAAATCTACCTACTTTTTTATTTATAATTTCTGTATATTTGGTCATTCCTGGAAAGTATATCATCATTTTTTAAATATTGATATTTGTTTTCTGAATAACCAGAATTTTCAGTTAAAGTAAGGGAGTGTTATTTCAAACAAAAAGATGAATTATGTCTAAGATTTTTTGTCCCTATAAAATAAATATTTTTTTTGGTGTTGACAAATGACTGTGGATAGCTAGTGTTCAAATGCCAATATTTTCAATATGCATGTTATTCAAGCTCCGCTCTAATACAGATCATTAGTATTTTAAAATTGTTTACTTTGTATTTATGTTATAACATAGAACTTCAATATATAACTGATACTTTATTTCTTCTAT
>NW_007731323.1:101450-118291 GCF_000696425.1 Galeopterus variegatus | reverse complement strand
TCCCTATAAAATAAATATTTTTTTTGGTGTTGACAAATGACTGTGGATAGCTAGTGTTCAACTGCCAATATTTTCAATATGCATGTTATTCAAGCTCCGCTCTAATACAGATCATTAGTATTTTAAAATTGTTCACTTTGTATTTATGTTATAACATAGAACTTCAATATATAACTGATACTTTATTTCTTCTATCACAAAATATAAAATAGACTCTAACAGGCAATTCCAAACTCTCAAATGGGCTGCCTGAGATTAACCCACAGTAAGTGTGTATTATATTCTATTTCTCCTAGTCAATCTTATGGACTCTGTAAACGACTTTCCATTTTAAAATCATAATGACTTTATGAAGACCTTAAAAATCCTTTCTCTAGGTCAGGATCAGTTTCTTCCAAAGAAGGCTGCATTTAACCTAATTGAAGAGGCAAGGAAGTGTGAATTTCTCCATGTAGTAGCAAAAGACACATTTATGGCAACTTTGCACAAGACTAAAATATGTTATCATATTAATCTAAAAGGGAATTTGATGTTCTCCAAACCCTAGAGAAGAAGACTTTTGAAAAAATTTTGTGGAATAAGTACTTATCAACTATAATTGAATCTCAAACACTGCAGGATCAAGAGATGTCTTGCCTTCATCACTCCATTAAATCAATGTCATTTTTTCTTTCACTGACACAATTGTAGAGTCTAGATTACTATAATTGAATCTCAAACACTGCAGGATCAAGAGATGTCTTGCCTTCATCACTCCATTAAGTCAATGTGATTTTTTCTTTCACTGACACAATTGTAGAGTCTAGATCGCCTTACATCCAGGTGATAAAAATACTCTGACAGTTCCAAGTATGTTCTCACATAGTATGTTCTTTCAAGGTGTCCAGTGGTGATATAATGTCCCCTCATTCTTGAATTTTTTCCTGGGAGATTAATGAACTCTGTAATTGTAAGAGGAATTGTGATGTCCAAAGAGATCTGTAGGGGTTCTGGTATAGAAAAGGTCTCAGCTACTGGGTAATAGTTCATCATTTGCATATCACGAACAGCATTTTCACAGAAATCTGATCCCACATTCTTGCAGCATTTTCCTAGGCATTTTAAGAATGTCAAATTTGGTTCCAGGGAAACACTTCAAAGTAGTCCTAGGATATACCAGGCAAGAAAGCCCCCGTTAAATCAGGTGGCACAGATCAATCCCCATTAACCTGTGTGAACAAAATTTTCTCAAGAAAATACTTTCAATTGTACTCATTTTGTGTGAAATGAAAGAACTAAAAGATCTTAACATTTATTTCTTGAGAAATAAACACACCAGATTTCTCTTCAGAATATTGTTCCTTAATTTTGGTAATATTGCTCCCATAGCTCATCTTCTATTTATAAATCTTCCTGAAGATTTTCAATTGAAGAAATCTAGAAAAATTCTGAAACACCATTAATGAAGATATTAGTTTTCAAAATAAACTGTAATTTTGAATTTTTAATGCTTTTTTCTATTTCACATAATGATTCTTGTTAAGTCAAAAATGGTATTTAACAGCTGTTTTATACAGTTCGACAACTTAATAGCAATTAGGGAAGATTACAATCTAGATAGAATCAGCTTAAGGTATTAAATTAGGGGCAACCTCTTGTTTCAGAATCAAGTAGATGAGGAAGTTCCTGGCTGCCTGACAAGATATGCGACTAAATATGCAAAGCTGGATTGGTAGATTTTGCATTTTGGATTTTTAGGCAGTGGCAATTCAGGAATATTTAGCACTAATAAAGAGCATCAGATCAGTTCAAGTTAATTAGCATGTATCTTTCCTCCTTCACTGAGTCCTTCTATCATTCTTCATTCAACATTAAACTTAAGCATGTACTATTAGAAATAAAAGTGGGGCCTGAATTACCCATCCTTAGGAAAAACACCAACCAGTTTTCCACATTCATTTGTCAACATTATCAATGGATTCACTTTACAGAAGCACCGATTTTTGTTTTCTGCTTAAAAAGATATTTTCTTATTTTAAACCTGAGATTTCTATGTGATAATATTTAATCCATAACACAAAATATTAAAATCTCAAAGTACCAACCAATGAAATAAAAAGACTTGGGCTTTTTATACTCTTCTTCCTCAACTTACAGTTTTATACATTATGAGTATTAAACAGTATTTTTAAGATCACAGTTCATATGACTATTTAAAGTGTTATTATTCATCTTATTTTTATGGATTGAAAGTATCCTGTCTGGTATAAGGTATACTAACATTTTCTGAAAAGAAATAATTATTTTCATTTGAATGGTGTGAGTTGAAACCCAAAATGTTTGTGTATTTAAATTCTTTTAAACTCCTTTTTTTATTCTTACTGAAATAAATGAATAAATGCTTTTTACTAGGTTATTTTCTGCTTTAGACCATATATAATGTTTCATTTTCCAGGTCTCCCTGTACTTTTATGTATACAAGAAGCTCAAATCCCTAGAAACTCATAAGGTAGAGCTGTAATAATTTGATTCATTAATTACTTCATTCATTCACTCATTCTTTAAATATTGCTGAGTACCTACTATTCACTATAAAATATAAGAAATAATCTCTCTCACAGCATGAAATCAAACCAAATTTTAGATTTACTGAAAATTTTATAATATATTTTTTCAGCAGTATTCTGTTTTAGGGGGTTTCTTTCTCAACTCCTTTACTTACCACATGTGTGACTTTGGATGAGTGAATTAACTTACTAAATCTCAGGGGCGGGGGTTGTTGTTGCTGTTGTTGTTTTTTCTTTTCTTTTTTTTTTTTTTTACAGAACTATGAGGATTTATGGGATGTGCAGAAGACAGTGCTTTTAAATTTAACCACTAAACATGAAGACTTTTAAACTTTTAAAAATTATTTTTATTTATACATAGTTATGGGGTACAGAGTTGACTATCAGTATTTGTGTACAGTATCTGATGATCAAATCAATATTATTAGCATGTTCATCATTACAAATCACAATTACTTTTTGTGTCCTTTACCCAATTACTCCCTTTCCCCACTCCCCCTACCACTTTTCCATAACTATAAGTCTGTTCTCTCCTTCTGAAAGTTCAATGTTTTATTATGGTCTTTCTTTCTTTGTTTCTTAGATTCCACTTATGAGTGAGAACATGCAGTATTTCTCTTTCTGTGCCTGGCTTATTTCACTTAACATAATTTTCTCCAACCTCATCCTTTATTATTACTATTAGATTGTTTTACCCAGTCAGAGGTGTCAGGATTATTATCATCACCACTATTAATGTCACCATGACATACTCAATCAAAGGTTCTGTGTATTTTTAAAAAAATGCCTGATAAGTGTTAGGAGAGAAGGAGAAAGGATGCTGTTCATTTCTACAGTAAAAACATTAAGTGTGATATGCACAAGCAAAGAGAACTATAATTTACATTTTACAATTTAAGTAGCTTATTTTATATTCTTTATGTTCAATAGCCTTCTAAATACTGAGATTATATATTTTTTCCTCAGGGTATTATATTACATCAGAACATTAGGTAATATTGTGAACAATATTGTACACCACTTGGGATAGTTGGATTACAAATACCGAATTCAGTCCTATTGGTCTATGATTATTAGGAATGTCAAAGTGATGTTCTGGAAGCCTAGAAAATAGCAATGCTTGCAGGTATATGGAAAGACTTCAGGTTTTAAATGAATAAATAACTTTTAATTGTATAAAGCCATTAATATGCTTTGGTCTGTCGTTCTTTTTCTTTAAAACAAGTCTATTCATTCTCAACCAGAAAATGTCATTCAAACCCCTTTTAAAGTTGAGCTGGGCGGGTTGAAATGATCTGTTCTAACCTCCTTTAAAATATATTTTTGTCTAGGCCAGAGAATTTTTCCTTCATTATCACCTCATAAAACAACTATGAGAGGAGACTAGACTTCTTACCCTAATGCAGTTGTAATGAAGTGAAGGTTTTTTGCTTTGCTTTTGGATTCTTCCTCATAAAAGTTTGCAACCCAAGCCAGAACACACCTTGGCACATGTATTAGCACATTTTTCTCCCCAGAAATTTGAGTTTAGAGACTAGAGAAATCAAATAAGAACATGGGATTCTTAACCAATTTACGGTTAGTCAGATACTGTGAAAAATTAAGGAAAATCACAAAAAGAAAAACCCCTGTTAAGTTTTACCAAATCTTCATAATACTGAGAATTTAACCAGATTTAATGTAAACATTTTAGAGGCCACTAATGGAAGCTATTTTACCAACAGTGAATACTAGATTCTTGAAATCAAAGAGACTAATTGTTGTCTCAAATATATGTATAAGTTGATGAACTAGAAACTATTGAAAAGAAAGATTGAATATTTGTGTTGTAAAATCTATAACTACCTTATTCTAAATTATACTAATTTAAAATCATTGATGGTTTAAACTTTACTAGAGAATTCTCATTGACAATAGTGAAATTTTCATTGGTTTTGTCTCGGAATTTTACATCAACATATCAGTCTAAAAAGTCATGAGTCAATGACAATCGTTATTAGGTGTTTAGAAAGAGAAGAAGGCAACTCCTAAAAAAAGTCATGGTCCTCTACTTCATGCACTAGTGATTTCTGTAGCACAGATTTTATAAACATGCCCCTTCACTATTCATGGAAAAATTCTACTTTCTTAATAACTACCACATTATGAGCTGCTGAAGTCTTTCTTAAAAAACCACACAACCGCACACTAATGTAGCATATAAACTATGATTTCTAGAGTTATTTCACAGAACAACTTGTACAATAGTGAATACACATACTTTTCCAATTTGTGAAATTTAAAGAGATGTTTAGCTGCACACAATTATGAAACCATTTATTCTCTATTTTGTTAGTTGCATATCAATATTTATATATACATTTAGAAACAAATGGAAAAGTGAAATAGAATAGTAGTCAAAAAGTGGGTTTTGGTTTTTTTTTTAAGTCACTCAAATTTAGCAATGGAGGTTTTAAGAGGTGGGATATTTTAATGTCACATTTTCTTACTTTCTTTGGGGAAAATACTCAAGGTTCATTTTCTTTTTGTCTTCCAGAGTAAATGGCACTTCATCTTTGAAAACCCCTTGTAAGCTCTACATTAATTTACATTGTCTATTTTCCTAACTTAAATCTAAAAATACATTGAATATCTATTGTGCTTCAATGACAAATATGGTAATTATTGAATTAAGGCAATTTAACATTTTTGTGAAAACCTCCAAGGACTATACTCATATATATTTGAAGATATTGTTAGGCAAGAAAAAAACATTTCATTTGTGTTGAATTTAATATGATTTCCAAGTAAATGGCAAGCTTAATATTGGATTAGAATATTCTCCATAATTTGGAAGGAATAAAGGGGAATATAAGGAATTCTTCCTGCCTCTGGTATTATAAAGCTTTAGGAAGAAAAAGCACTCCCTAATTGATAAAATTGCTCATGAACTCTATAACAAATTATATGTTATGTAATATTTGTCAGTGCTAGAGAATTTATCTAGGGTAATGAAGCTGTCCAAGGCTGAGGACCTGGGCATGCATTCAAAGATATTCAATTATGTTTGAAGGGCTAGCAGTGGCAGCCTACTGGATAGCTAAAATATATAAAATATATTATTAAATATATAAAATAGTCATTTTATTGTAAACATGGCTAAATTTTGGCAATTTCTTTCAGTTCAACCTAATGTCTACACTTGGAAACTAATAATCTCATGGAAAATAAATTTTTTGTTAGGTAAAAGAACACTCAGAGAGAGGATAGTTTTGAATACTTTTTAACTTGTGCTAAAACTTAAGGGTGAGCAGTCTGAGGGGGAAAAATAGAGCCCTACTATAACAATGTACGCAAAAAAGACTAAGGTTTAAAGCAACACTGAGTGATGAACTACAGTTTTGTGGAGGATATCCATCCACTTCATTGTGCCGGTAAGAGTAAAACATTAAAAAAAAATCTTGAGCGAATTCCTATAATTCTTAATGTGCTTTAATGACATCATTAATTGTTTTCATGATGATTTCCTTAGTCATTCATTAACTTATTCATTCACTCAACAAATATTTACTGAGTATCTATTGTACATTAGAAATGAAGAAAGATGCTGGAAATATACTTGTGAACAAGATGCCTAATTTTCCATTACATTCTAGGCAATAACAAATAAGGAAACAAAAATTATACTATAGTGTGCAAAATACTGTAATGGGGAAGGAAAATACATTGAAAGAGTACAAGAAAGGGCATGTAATTCAAACCAGTGAAATTAAAGAAGGTTTTCTTTAAAAAAGGATGTCTGAGTCAAGAGTTAAAATGCTTAGAAAGACTGGGAGTTAGCTCTAGTAAATAGCTAACTTTAGTGCTAAAGGTGGACTGCTGCAAGAAATGAAGCCAAAAAATTCAATAATATCCATAATATAGTCTTACAAATCATGTTTACATGCTTGGGTTTATCTTGAGAGCAACAGGAAAAACAGCAGAAGAATTTAAACAGATTGTATTGTGGGGAATAGACTGGAAGGAAGCAAACTAAAGCAGAAAAATTGGTTAAAAGTCTGCTGTAATAATCCAGGTGAGCAATCCTGATGGGTTAAGCCCCATTGTTAACAGTGGGGATGAATACAAGGGAATAGCTATAAAACTAAAACTCAGTGGTAGAATCAAATGGATTTGCTCACTATTTTTTTTGCACTGGTAAGGGATCATAAAGAGTCTAAAATACGAAAAGATTAGGCATCTGAAGAAAGTGTGCTATTAATCTCGTGAAGAACCACAAATGGATTGCAATTCTTCATCCTCAAAGTGATGTTCTTTAAGTTGTGTTTGGTCTCAGACATCCCTATGCCAATCCTGTCATTCAACTACCATCACTATGCTAAAGGTTCCTTTAGAACTAGTTTTACCACATTCTGCTTTAGTCTTGTTCCACGAGCTTGCACTGATGTATAAAATTCATGATTCTATTTGTTTAGAAATGTTGTTAAAGAGGCAGTCTGCTCTGTTATAAAGTGCCATCTCTACAGGGATCTATGTGTGAACATTCAGACTGTGGTACTGAGAAAAAGGGCTCTCTCTCTCTTTCTCCTCTCCAGTCCCACCCCCAATTGCTAGTGAGATCAAACTCCACCACCAGCAAAAAAAGAGGGACTAATGAAACTTATTCATGATTTTGGTTCACTTTCCTATCTGAATTCTCTCTTCGCCCAATTTTTTTGACCTATTTGTTTTGGCTGTTCTATCATTTTTGAATGAAAAAAAGAATAAAGAAATTGGAAATATTACTACTAATAATACTAATAAATAGATGTTGTTATTCTCTAAAAGTCAGTTTTCTACTCAAAAAAACAAAACCAAAAACAAACCTGATTATCTTGAATGATAGCCAGATATAGTGAAAAAGAAAAAAGAAAGTAAGTAAGTCTGAAGTCAAAGGACCTAAATCATATCTTTGAAATTTGCAAGTCATTTATCCTTTATGGTGATAACCACAGCAGGACTTATGAGGCTGAGGTGAGGTGATAGATTGCAATGTGGCTGGCACATGGTAGGCTTTCAGTAAAATGTTGCTTGGATCTAACTCTATGATGTTTAGATTAAGATAATGAAAGGAGGCCCTTGAGATTTTCTGTTATTGGAATCACTATTCCGTGGGCCTATTCACTATGATTATGATGTACATCTCTATGTCACTGTCTAAATTGGTTCCCAGCCATCCAAAAAAAATAGAATTGCCAAATCTGCAGTGAAGTGACTCATTTCATCTCACCATGAGGGCAAGCACTGAGGGCCTCTGACAAATTTGCATGCCACAGAGATCCTGAATGTGACCAGGCATGACCTACTCCTGGCCCAAAGTTCACACTTCCTCTCTTTAGGAGACCAGCCACACTGACTTGCCTCCCCTCAGTCTCAGTTCTCATTCCAAATTTCTTGGACAGAGAATCCAATTACCTTAACCCTGGCTAGAAGATCAATTGCCTGATTAGGGGATAAAAAATAAAAAATGTCTAACCTAGAGGAATTTATAATGAATGCATATACTAACAATTAGCAGAGAGTTACTCTTCTACTATTATCACCTTCACTATCATTACCGTGCTTCTTTTATTACTACCTGAATCTAAGACTAAGTACTATATTAAGCCCTCTGTATTTACTGATATAGTCTCTCAATTATATTTTTCCTTGCAGGACTAAGATACAAACCTTGCAGATGCTTTTTCAAGGTAGCTGACTAAAAACTATCTGATGAAATGGCATCCAGAGTCGTCTGGAGGGCTACTGTTCTATAAACTGCTGAAGCCCTGAGTAAATTATTTGGACCCCTGCATTAGAAGCAATCACTTACCAACCTTTCTGTCAGAAACTGTTGGGACACCACTGTACCTCCTATCCCTGTTTTACATGTACCCTTCTGAAAGCCCAAGACCCCCTTTTCCCCTGCTTCTCTTCAAATCTTGTCTGGACATCAGACTTCTCAGCCTTAGCCTTCATGAGGCTTCTCAAAAGCCTCCACAAAATTTCTTCTGTACTCTCTGGAACTTCCAGCTTCTAATCAATGAACTTTTCCATATTTTCAGCTGCTTCTTTGCCACCTCCTTGCTCTAATTGAAATAAGATGTTTCCTAAGACCACTGCTTCCCCGGTGGCTCTTTCAAATGGAAGTGACATTTCTGTCATCTCCTTACCAGAAGATGGAGTAGATGTTTGCTCTACTCCTCAGAGACTACATTGTCTTCCCACAAAACTTTCTTTAAGGCTCATACCTTCAAGATGGAACATCCCCTCTTCATGCTTATTGCTGGTCACTCACGGTCACTCATTTAAAACTCCCACACTTGATTTAAAATCTTTGTAGTATCCCAGATTTTACAGTGTTTCTGCCAGTGTTCTGGCCACTTAGTTCCAGACACTTTCCATGAGAAAGATGTACTCATGACTCCTGAAAAATTAGTGTGAATAGTCACATGGCATTGCATAAGTCCTAAGTGCTGGAGATGAGTCTGTAAAGACATAAAGCTAAACTCAAATAATCAAAACTTGACTTATTGTGTCATTCTAGAATGGAGAGCCAGAAGACTCTCTCGATGTTAGATTAACACACAACTAGTTCTACCTTCTCTATGACTCCGAAGCAATAAGTGTCCTCTTGCTTTTCCCCTCCTGCAGACCCTTCTTTCACTCTTCCACCAGACGGGATAACTCCACCTTTGCTTATGTACTCATAACACAGCAAAAGCAGGATTTATTACTATGTTGTTATTTCACAGTGTGTGAACTATTTCCATGATGATATTGGAACATGCCTGCACTTCAGTGCATTCCATTGTCAGGAACTTTCACCACTTAGTGGGCCAGTCAAGGTCATCTGAGATCCAACTTGTGGGAAAGCCAACAAATATATAGCAAGAGTTGTAAATATTCCCCTTTTATGTTGCTTTTGTGGATGTTTTGTCAAAAAAAAATAAATGTTGGAGTTAATGAAGATAAATACTTAACAGCTCATGGCCAGGGCTGAAGACTCTCAGTAGTTTTATTTGTTCTAATTATTCTGGCCATTTAACATATTAATGAGGACTCCCAGACACCTTGTTTTTCCACTCTGATAGCCATCACCCTACATGAAGGCTTCAAAATACATATCACAGACACGTCTGACACACTAACATATACTTCTTAATCCCAGTGGCATTTTCCTCCATCCCACCTCCATTTCCCATTGAAAAACCTTAGACTTTTCTAATTTCCAAATATTTCCAACACTAAAACCCTACTCTCCAATCACAACCTCTTTCCTTTCTGCTTTGCAAATGCTCCTTCAATAAAAATCCTTTATCTCTATGCATAATCCATTGACCCACTGTATTCTCTCAATCCCTCAGTGTTTCATTCTTTATTTCATTTTTTTTTCCTGCAGCTGAAGTTGTAATACACTCCTTTGAAGCTCTCCTACCCTATCTTCCTTGATTATATATTATATCAATAATATTTCCTTCTCTGTCCCCACCCACACAACCAGGCAAGCAATGGAGCCAGCCAGCCAGGGTCCTGAGATAGGAGCCAAGGGCAGCCCCTTGACCACCTCCCTAACCAAACAACATCTTCACTTTAGAATGTTCTCATTAGCCACAGGTGTTTCTTTGGGGAGTGTGACTTATCTGCTCATGTTCTCTTCCAAATTTCTGTTTAAATTTTTCTAATTTATTTTTAAGAGTTCTTTTTGCATTAAGGATGTTAATCTTTGAGTGTTAAATTTGTTCCTTATCAATTGACTTTCAATTTAATTTGTATGTTTTCCTTCAAAAAATTATAAAAATGTGACTGGATTAAACACTCTAAAGAATAATAAAATTTCTTACTCTGGATGAGAATTAAGAAAATGTTTTATTTATTCTCCCTCATAGATAAGCCACTTCCCATCTGCTTAACCAAATAGAAACAGCAGCTGAGCAGGCTCTCTTTGTAAAGACTGGGGAACTTCTGCTGTTTCTTCTACTTGCTGTTTCTCTCCTTCCATCCAATTCCTTTAGTGTTCCTCCTGTAGAAGTTGCAAGTTCTGCTCCTCCAAGTTGAAATGTGTCAGGCTGGAGGTGGCTTCTTTATTTTGTTTATTATTCTAGTCTGGCTTAGTTTCTGCCCCTACTAAATATGCTGTCTTTTCTTTTTTCATTTCAAGCATTTCTGAGGGCAATTTTTGGAAGAGGTCAGACTACTTTGCTTTTTGTCAGGATTCACATAAATGTTGTTTACATTCATGGCATTCTTTCCATTTACTTTTTTCTGATGGGAGAATGCCAGAAGCTGCAGAGCCTCTTTGTATTTGTTTTGTTTTGTTTTGAAGAATTTCTAGTATATTTCTAAGTTAGCTGTTTAGAATTCAGGTGTTATAGAGAAGAAAATTTTGTTAGAACTTTGTTATAAACATGAAATTTTGTAACTTTTATTACCCACAAATACTGATTTGAAAACTGATTACTGAATTGAATCTGAAGTTTCTTAATTATCCATTTCTTTTGAATTGGCTTATTATGATTTTGAATCTTTTGACTCTTCTTATTAGCACAGGGTAATATTTCTTCTCTCCTTGCCTCACAGAATTTCATAGTCCACCTGTTTTTCTGTCATATCTTGATGTCTTCACCTAATGTTTAGTAGACTCAACTGCACATTATCTATTTATCCTGATTCTTGAGTTGTACCTCTGAATTTACAACAAACAAACAAACAAACAAACAACACTTAGAATAGTTATACTGTAAATTCATGCTAGCCAATCTTAGCTGGATACTAAAATCTATTCTGCAGTCTTTTGCTCAATCCCATTTTGCACATCAGCTGTTTCAAATATATCTGTTTCAAATGTACCTGTTTCTTGCCGAAGAACCTTAAATGGTATGATAAACCTATATAAAACAAGACTAAAACGAGGTAGAAGGTAAATATAATTTAAGCAAAAGGTCCTTTTGTTCCTTTGTTTCAATCAGGAATGTTTTACTTCATTCCTAAACTTTCACCTATCACTCTCATCATTACAGGAAAACTTGAAAGCAACCTAATTATGAATAATGTGACCATAAATATTTTCCTATGTAAAGCACAAGTCAATTAGCTAAGTGCAATTATGATTACATATTTATTTTAAATGACAGACACACAAAGTATTCTGAGTAAAAATATTGCACTGTTTGTCTCTCAAGCAAACTCTTTTCTATAACTTCACTTCCTCTGTACAAGGTGACAAAGAAGAAAATGTGCCCTGGCTCTTGCTCTCTTTCTCATTGCTCTCTCTTCCCTTTAATTCAGAAGAAAACATATTATCTTTGGTAAATTGAACTTACACTAAGAGGGGAAAGATTGAGGTTTTGAGAGCAGTCAGATAGGATGTTTTCTTGAGACAACAAGATAGAGAAGAAGAATCTTCAAAAGTCCTCTAAATCTTCAACTTTCACACCCATGTCCCACTACAGTTCTATGTCTGATTGCACCTTAAAAGGTAGAACTTTTAGAGGAGGAGAAGTTGCTGTAGTTCATCTGCTCAAGGGGGCTAAGAACTCTGAAACAGAGGTATAAGTGAAGGTAGAAGTAGAACGAGAGAAAGGCAGAGAGAACAAAATAATCATCTCATACTTAAAAGATGTCACGCACATGTCCCAGCATAAGTGCCACAGGAAGAGGCAATATAAGTGTAGAGCCGCAGTGGTGACACTGAGCACTGAATTTATCCAGAGAGGTCACATGCCAGATGAACATACAAGTAGGAAATTCAGTGAAGATTCACAGACCAACTTTCTTTGATCAACATTGCAAAAAAAAAAAGAAAAGAAAAGAAAAGAAAAATACTAGCTGTAAGAATGTTTGTTAGTGGAAAACTTCATTATTATTCCTTCTTCAGAGCTTGATTTACTGAGAATCCAAACATGAAAAGCATTCAATCAATACAATTATTCCAAAACAAGAGCTAAATGGTCATTCTCTTTAACAAGAATTTGTTATGGTTTCTTATACCTGGTGGGGGTGTGGTCTTTCAGGTTTCCACTGTTGATAAGGTGTGTTATAGAAAGTCAATCCAAGTAATTTCTGTGTCTCAACTCATAGCTCTACTTGTATGTCTCTTTCCTTTGGGATGGAATGCTTTGACAGCAGAGATGATAACTTATTACCGTTATAGGTCACCCCTAGTGTCTGACATAATGTCTTGTTTAATAAATTTGCTCATTCAAAATTATTGCATCTAATTATTTGATGTTTTCATTATTAAAGATAATAGATATCATAGAAATTGTGGCAGAAATGAAATTAAAAATAAAAATTTTTTAAATCTTTAAAAGACGTTCACAATCTCAATTTCTTTGCCATTGTTTATTTTCATGTCATTGAGTATAGTGTTGGATCTTTAGGTAGAAACACTTAGGGATGAGTTAGTAAATTTTACTTGGAACTTTGTTTCTGTAGTATCTGAGAACTGAAGATGATATTACCCTACTCTGGTATTACCAACAAGTTCTTTAAAAGCATATGTTATAGAACTCATAGAACAAGCTGAACAGATATTGTGAAGGTTAATTCTAGATGTCAACTTGGTTAGATGAAGGAATGCTGAGAAACCTGGTAAAGCAATCTTTTCAGGTGTGTCCATGAGGGTGTTTCCAGCAGAGATTAGTATGAGAGTCTGAGTGGCCTGGGTGTGAAAGATCCACCCTCAGTGTGGGTGGGAACCATCCAATCCACTGGGGGTCTGGAGAGAACAAAAGACAGAGGAAAGAGGTGAAGCTCTCTCTATCCGCTGGAGCTGGGATACACTCTTCTCTCCTGTCCGTGGACATCAGAGCTTGAGACTCTTCAGCTTTTGATTTCCAGGACTTACACCAAGGACACCATCAGCTTCCCTGGTTCTGAGGCCTTTGGACTTGGACTGAGCCACGCTACTGGCATCCAGTTTATATACGGCCTATTTTGGGATTTTCTTCATAGCCATGCGAGCTAATTCCCCTAATAAATCCCTCTCATATAATTATAACATATCCTATTGATTCTGTCTTTCTGGAGAACCCTGAGTAATGCAGATTTAGCTCTTCATTATTTTTCTTGTAAAATGTTAGACTTTGATAGATAGAGTATAGATAATTTACTAAACATACACTGAATAAACATAAGTGAAGTGAAGTTCTAGTGGCTTTACGTATTTAACACAGGTTAACTTTTAGTCCATATGACTAAAATGAACTTTTCTTTTTATTCTATGTAAATCCTTTAACGTTCAAAAATGCAGGACATTTCAGTTTTCCTCAATTTGCATCTTACAGTATTATTTCTATTATTATATTTATCTTTTACCTATTCTTATTTTGTCTTCATTTGCTACCGATTTGATTCGTTTATTCAACAAATATTTACTGATTGTGTTTATAGGCCACATTATGTGTGTGTTACTGAGTTTACAAAGTTGAAAAACACATTCCCTGCCCTTAAAGATCACTGTTTAGATTGGAGTCAGACTTGTAAACGGTGACAATATAATGTGTCAGCTGCTTCAGTGGAGGATGCGGGATGCATGGAGGAAGCAGATGCCTGTGTACTTGCCCAAGGCCTGGAATGTATCATAGAGAAATTCAAAATTGAATTGAGACTCATATAATGAGTAGGATTTTGTCAAGCTTTTTCCAGGCAAGGTATCACAAGGAAGATTTATCCAGGTGCAGTTCTGCATGAAGTCTCCCAGCCAAGGGGTGAGAGGAAAAAAAGGCTGAATATGCTCTCGGTCCATTTGCAAGGCCATCTTCCCTGGACATGGCTGGTTCAGACAAAATAGAGAAGTCCTTTTTCTAATCATTTGTTCAGAGCAAATGCCTTGCTGTAATCCATCTGCTCAGAGGAGGAGTTTTAAAGATCATGCATACATGGAAATCTTGTGATATCAAAAGACATGGCCAACTCATTGTGAAAACATGGGAGGCAGTAGACACTGTAGTATGCAGGGTCAGAAAAAAATGGTGAGGGTGGGGAAAGAGTAATAAATGATTTGAGAGACAGAAGAGTGGTTAAGAATATCCATTGAATTTAGCAACAGGGTCATTAGTGATGAACCCAATAAGTGTAAGCATGTTCAGTGGAGGGGTGAGGTGTAAACGTGATTGCAGCAGATACTGGGGTGGTAGCAGCGAGGCTTTAAGAGACAGTTAATGTGGTAAAAAGAGACCAAGATGCGGGGGGTGGGCTCAGTGAATATTTATGTTACGTATGTGTATTAACCATCGAATTCAAGATAGAGAAAATTTCCAGCTCCACAGAAGGCTCCCTCGTGTCTCTTCCTGGTCAAAACCTCCCATCCCAAGAAGACTATACTGATTTCTATCACTACGGGTTGCATTTGCCTGTTATTTAATCTCGTACAAATGGGATCATGTAAAACATGCTATTTTGGGTCTAGCTTTTTTCTCTCAGGTATTGACTACAACATTCATTCACGTTGTTGCACGTAGCTATAATTTGCTCTTTTACATTACATTGTATGAATATATTCAAAAATTTTAGCCACTATTTTCTAGTCACTATTTTGTTACATTTATTACCAGTTCTTGGTTATTACAATCAGAGCTTCTATTAACGTTCTTAGGAGCTATGTACCCATTGCTTTTCGGTGTACATCTAAGAATAAAATTCTTAGATCATAATATAGGCATACACTTAGTTTTAATAGAGAAATTCTGAAGTCTTTCAATTTAAATTAGAGATTTCAGTAATTTATACTCCAACCAGCAGTGTATGAGAGTTGTTCTGTATCTTTGTCAACATTTGTGTTTTCCACCTTTTTCATTTTAACCAGTCTGGCAGTTGTTTGCTCTATTTCATTGTAGTTTTAACTTTCATCTCCCTGAAAACTAAGTATATTAGCATTCTTTTCTGAAATGCATATTCAAATCTTTTGATCAGATTTCTATTAGATTATCTGTCATTTTATTATTGATTTCTTGGTGTTAAGTATATATTATCAATATGCGTCATTTTCTTACTTTTCTTTTTTTTTTCTGTGTACCCTTCATCCAGATTCTCCCAATGATAAAATCTTACATAACATAGAGTACATTATTAATTGCAAACATATTCTCCCATATCATGACATTCCTTTCCCAATTCTTAATGATGCTTTGATAAAGAGAAATTTTTAATTCTAATTTTAGCAAAATCCAAATTATTAATATTCTTATGTCCTGTTTCCTATATCTTTTTCCAGCTCAGTGTTATAAAAACATTCTTCTATGTTTTCTTCTAGAAACTTTATTGTTTTGCTTTTCACATAAGTATTTACAATGCATCTATAATAGATTTTTGTTCATGATATGATATATGTATCAAGATTTTGTATTTTTTTCCCCACATAGATTTCCAAGACCAGCAGCACCATTTATAGAAAATGAATCCTTTCATCACTGTTTTGAACTAGTCTTTGTTGTAAAACAGGTGGCAGCATGTGGGTGAGTCTATTTACACATTGCCCATGTTGATTTCTTTGTCCATTTGTCTATTCTTATACCAATACAACACTGTAACTTTATAATTTATAGCAACACTTTAAGTCAGATTGTATATGTCTTCCTTCATTGTTGTTATTTTCAGTGTTGCATTAGCTATGCTTGGCTTTGCTTTTCTATATAAATATCAGAACCACAGTCTGCATATAAAACTTGAATAAACTACTGAGACCTTTTCTTGGGGGGGTAGGTGTTGTATAGAATCTTTCAAAAAGCTTGGGTAGAAATGACATTTTAAGAATAGTGAATTTTCCTATACATAAAAAATTGAATTACTTACCCAATTTATATTTTATGTAATTACTATATTATTTTATGTAATCTTTAAAGAATGTAATCTTATGTAATCTTTTAAAGAATGTTTAAAAATCTTATTTTCTATTCACTTTACATTCTTTACTTCACCACTTCTTTATTGACTTATTTTGTATTATTAAAATATTTTTACTCTATTTTTTCTTGTTTATCTGTTTGTTACACATTCACTTACTATATGTAACCAGATATAATTAAAGAGGTTTTTTTTTTAATGATCAATGAGTGTAGAATTTTGTCAAATGTTTTCTATATACCTATTGAGATGTTCATTATTTATTTTCCTCATTAATGAGGTGAATTGCGGGCCGGCCCGGTGGCGCACTGGATAGTGCGCCCACTTGGGAAGCGCGGCGGCGCTCCCGTCCGAGGGTTCGGATCCCACGTACAGACCGGCTCCCGCTCACTGGCTGAGCGGGGCGCGGGAGCAACGCCGAGGGTTGCAATCCCATTGCCGGTCCCCGGTCTG